>NC_134702.1:30347034-30427034 GCF_043290135.1 Rhipicephalus microplus
AGTAGTAGTAGTAGTAGTAGTAGTAGTAGTTGTTGTAGTTGTTGTAGTTGTTGTTGTTGTTGTTGTTGTAGCAGTAGCAGCAGTAGTAGTAGTAGTAGTAGTAGTAGTAGTAGTAGTAGTAGTAGTAGTTGTTGTTGTTGTTGTTGTTGGCCCATTGGTTATGGCACTCGACAGTTGTCCTGAAGGTCGCCAGCTTGAATCCTTATTGTAACGGCCAACGATTTCGAGAGCAGGCAGCATGGTCCCATGTACTTAGATTTAGGTGCGCGTCAAAGAATCCCAGGTAGTCGAAATTTCCGGAGCCCTACTCTACTTTATCTCTCATAATCGTATTGTGCACGGTTATGTGGTTATGAGTAGTAGTTGGTATCGGCATCGCTTTGATCGTCGTTGATAAAGTGCCTGTAATCGGCAGGCGACTCCCGACAGTGACACCTTGAACACATGAAAATGTCACATATAGGGGCGGCGCAACGCAATCGGGCTGGAATCGGTTCCACCTTTTGCTTTCAGTGGGCTTCGGCGCTGGTGTGCGGCAAGTGTTCCAAAATAAGTAAACACAACCAAAAGGTCTGTGGCGGAGAGCCGTTCGCCTTCACAGCGGCGACTGCGATATCGCAAGAGGCGGTTTTGCATTAAAGGGGCTCGCACCTAATGACCGCGTCGGCGCGAATGTTGGGCCTGGGAAAGATGTGCAGGAAACAAAACGGAGGAGAAGGTACGAAGGAGTGGAAAAGGAAAATGCATGTGTTTAACCCACATCCATGATCGCATCGTCACTATGTGGCGTGCGTAGTTTGTTCCGTGTGCGCGTGGTACCTGCGTCATGTGGCCACTGTGAAAAAAAAAAAAAAAAAAGAACGCCGCGCGCCTCTCCCGAGCATTGCCCGATAGGCTGCAGTGTGGTCTGCGGTGAGATGTACAAGGTATGTATATACGTCTTGGGCGAAGCTAAAATGGATCTCTGGTATACTTTGTAGCCGGCCGCAATTACACTCAAGGAAACGTTCGAAAAATTAAGGCCACCTATCGTGTACGCATCTCACCAAGCGTGCGATAACCTAAATGTACTGTACAAAGGAAAATGAAAAGAGCAACAACAAGAAACATATATAGACACGATATGGCGTCAAGATGCGTGCGGAAACTCCGTCCGCATTGTCTATCTGTCCACGTGGAATCAATTTTTTTTTTCTGTTATTAGACCGACATAACAATAACATATTGGGCATATGTCAGAGCTTATTGCCGCAATGAGCATAGAAACCTGTTCACTGGAATTCTTGCGCAATCTTACCAGATTTGACTACGACGTCATAATCAAATTGAACACGTACACCACACCATTCTGAGATTCTAATGTCATTTTATAGTCGTTAAAGTGGAAATACGTCAAAAGTGATGCTAAATATACTTGCTTTTAATCGATGGTCCAACATAATTGTAGAGGCTACAGGTAACCTTTCGATTCGATCAGCAGCCCTAAAAACAGCGTTGCCATATAAAATCTGGTTGTTGCTTTGCAATAGACCGCATCGAGATCACCAAGAAAACCCGTTACCTAAACGACCCTTTCAAAGTTGAAGAGTACTGAGGGTTGCAGGGAGAGATAGCAATAAATATACATTAATTAAAATGATGATGCCAGCCTTGTTTGCAAACTTACGCACGCGCCAAAACTCACAAACGTATACGCACACGTGTCAACGCACAAACACGAACACGCACATGCATGGAACGTTTATGCTATCACTATAGTGCAAACATGCAAGCGACATATGGACAGAACTGGAGCATACACATGCACTGCGCTTGACTTGCCGCTGTCGCTCTGTCGCTTGCCCGAAGTTCTCGCGTCACACGGCGATGCAGATACCAACCAAGTTTGATTTCGTGATGCTTTATTTACAGTGAACGCTCCACACGCCTGACGCTGTCACTGCTTTGGTTTCAGCCGTTGTCTTCCCCTCGAGGCTCGAGCTCTTCTACGGTCGCAGTATCCCGACTTTCGGGGGGTTAATTACCTAAGAGAGCGGGTCCCAACTAGCACAGGTGCTCGTCATTAATTACGCGCCAGAGCTGCCACAAGATGCCCGTACCCTGCCTTGTTATAAATGGAGCTGCTGTTGGGAGAATGAGGAACGAAATACCTTGGCTTCTCCATTTTTCTATGCTCTAAAACGAAAAGAAGAAAGAAATAAACAAGAAAGAAAGAAAAGAAAGAAATAAAGAAAGAAGGAAAGATGGGCTATGATTGAGCGTTTTGGAGCCACACAAAAATACCTGAATTCACAGTCCAAACTTTATATTTTTATAGATAATTTGAACTGCAGGTCACGTTTATAAATATGTGCACGTATGTGCAGCTCCTGTACATGACACCCACCGTGGTGGTGTACTGGTTTTGGCGTTCGACTGCCGAGGCGAAGGTCGCGGGATGGAATCCCGGCGGCCGCAGCTGCGTTTCTACGGGGGCAAAATGCTATAGAGGCCCAGTGTGCTTTGGTTTCGGTGCACATCAAGGAACCCCGAGTGGTCGAAATTTCTTGAGCCCACCGTTAGCGGCGTCTCTCGCAATCCCGTCGCGATTTTGGGGCGTAACCCCCCCCCCCCCCCGCACACACACAATTAGTGGAACACTTTAAATAAATATTGCACAGACAAATGAAAGTTGAGGCACACACAGGTCACCCACGATATGTGCACAGGTATACGCCGTTGCAAGGAAAAAGAGAGGGCGTGAGAGGAGGATGAGGGTCGATGGGGAGGGGGCGGGCATGGCTCTCATTAAATAAAGGAAAATCAACCAAGCACCACCTGCGGCATCATCACCACCACTCCCCGAGACGACTTTCCGGCCAGCATGGCCTGGCACACATGCGGGCAGTTGATCGCCCCGCTCTGCTCGCCTTCGCCAGCACCCATGCATATACAGGCAGGAGGCGTTCTCATGCTCACCCGTGTCTCTAAAAATAATAACGAGGGAAGCGAGATAACCACGTTGCGGACGAAATCAGCGCACATTCATAACAGAGAAGGCCACTAAACGCACAAGATTCCCCCGAGCTCGGGAAAGAAGAAATCAAGAAAACACTTCCCAGGCAAGAATAACAGACCGCGTGAATAAAGAGCAGGAAAAAAAAACAAAACAAAAACGGGGAGCCTTCCGTATTATAAACTAGCGGGCGCGCCCCTGTACAAGCAGTCGCAGAGCTCTCGGTCGTAGGCTAATAAATATGCGAGAGGCCAGCACCACAGGTCACCTGGTTTTTCTGTGCTTGCATGGACTCCTTCTCGCCTGAGAAACGAGGTTCCTTGTGTAAAAAAAAATAGCGAAAAAGCAATGCTGTTAGCATTGAAACGAGAGAGCCTCACCGAAGGCACGGTGGCTTAGAAAAGACCAGCTCGAGTTTTCAAACGAAGTAGTTCTCCCAACACCGCGACGCTAGTTGCCGATACTTCCTCAACGGTGGCCTGAATCGAAAGGGCTGCACTGCTTTCTTTCCAACTTTCGGCACCAAAAGCGAAGTGCTTGATCGCTTATATATATACACACCACCATGCACTGCTAGCTACTAGCTTCACCTCTTCTATTTATCTCATTCAAGTGCACATTCTTAACACACACAGATAGTGAGTGGCCGTGCTGGGGAAATGAGGAGCTCTAATGCTGTTTTGATCTAGCGGCAGTTGACTAGATAAGTAATTTGAAGCCACAGAGAAAGTTTTCCAAGAGTTTATACATCAGACCACAAATAAACCTTTTCAGTAGAAGAGCAGCAGAAGTAAAAAGTGAACGATGACATAGTAATGCTGCCCCATACCGTCTGTACATCGAGCATCTGATGGTGTATACATCCCGCCATATATGGCAGCATGTATATGGCACAGCTATATGTGGCACAATACACGTCATATATGCGCTCGCGCATATATGGCATATGGCATATGCTACGGCCATATATTGCACCATATATGCGCCGGCGCAGACGAAGATATAGTCTTTTCGTTACCGTGTGCGACAATGAATCTCGATTGTATTCTCGCCTCCCCCCCCAATGTCGTCAGATATTAATGAATACATTTTCACCAAAAAAAGACGTAGAACGTGCGCTCCGAATACGCGTTATTTCTCTCACATCCTAATCATTCTCGACTGCGCTATTTCCACCCAATCGAATGAGCTTTTTCTTCGCCTCCGTCCTCAGAGTGCCAAGACAAGTAGTTGTAAGTGGACAGCGCGGTCATTCAGTCGCTACTATCCAGGGAGATTAAGCAAATCTGAATCAATGTGAAACAAAGAAAATATAATGAAAAAACTATAAGAAAACCACTTATTTCTACAGTTTTCTGGGAACCGTGGCGGTGCCCTTCTACGAACTCCCCGAATTGCTGTCCTCGTCGCCGTCTATCCCCCTTTCCTCCACATTCGATCCCTTTATCTTCTGCCGTTTCGCTTTTAAATCACCATTTTTTTCCTCGGTTTAGCGCGTATCTCTTCAGGATCAGTAATAGCGTTCTTTCCCGTCCTTAATTGCTGATATTGATCCTTCTTTTTTTCGCGCTTGACAGAGGCCAGCTCTTTCTATGCATGTAGACGACAAAACGGTGGCTGTTTTTGCACAGAAACTCGTATTTTTTGTTTGTTTATTTGTTTGTTTAGTTATTTACGATTATTTTTTTCCTACTTGAAGTAGTTTCCCGAAGTTGTGGGTCTTGCTACGAGCACTGTCGCTATAGGAGACCTTCAAACGTTCGTTATCAATATAGGAGCACGTTGCGTTGCTGAAGGAACGTTTAGAAAAAAAAGAGACAAAAAGATTGGGAGAGAGCAGCCTCGAATTTAAAATGCATATCGATATTACCGAACCAGTACAAAATCAAAAGCATGCGTTCCCACAGAAACCGGTACCGAAACTTTTGTCGTTGCCATTTTATTCCCGTTTCACTCTGACCGGCTCTCCAGCTCGCGCCTTCGCAAGAACTAATTCACGCCGCAAGACGATTGTGGAGAGTACACGGGCTAGGCAGGACGCGCGGATTAAAGGGGAAAGAAGAATTACTCGGAGCGTTGGATTCATTAGCCTTTCCTTCTTGGTTTTCGCTCTTTCTTTTCACACCTTAGCGATTGTGATGTGCCAAGGCAATCCAGCAGAACGGCATTCCTGTTTTCGTTTGAACAGACCAGCTCTCCTCGCAGCCTTAAATCGCAAATCATGCTGCGCTGAAAAAGTGCGGCACATTCTCTTGCTTTTCGCTTGAAACATTTGCTGCGCTTGCGAGAAATCGATCACGGGTGGTTTTCAGAGCGCCGTTTCGGATAAAAATATAGACCGATATTTGAAAAGCAACTTGGGTGGGTGCAGCGGCCAATGCATGTTTGTACCATAACAATTTTTTTAAATAAATAATATTCTTTTGCAGCACGTTAGCTCTGAAAGAACTCAAGTTCATCATTGTAAACGTACGAAATATGGTAGGCTGAGAGAACGGCGCTTGAGATGAAGTTGAACAAAAAAGCAGTTGCTTTGAAAAATGGGCATTTCTACGTTCAGAAATATTCACAGCTATTGGAGGAGGAGAAGGAGGAGGAGGAGGAGAAAAAAACTTTATTTATCCCAAAGGGAAAGGTGCGGTGGTGGAGTGTCAGAGGAGCCTACGCAGCGTAGGTCTCCGCTACTCTCTTGGCCCAATCCAATATCTGGTCCTAGACCTCGGGCGCCGAGCTGCACATAGCAGCCTCCCACTTCTCCTAGCTATTAACGTGTAGAGAATTAAGTGGTGGGCTCCGAGAACACCCCCACACGATATCGTCTAGGTTAGCTCTTTGTTGGTAGGAGATGCAAAAATGGAAGGGGTGTACATCGCAGGGCGAAGTTAACGATAAACGAAGTGATTGTGAATAAGAACGATCACACGAGAACGTTATCTGTGACGTGAGATTTTCTATGAGTGTCGCGAGAACTACGAAAAGATGTTACGCGTGTGGAAGTCAAGAATTTTTACCCAACTTCTTGTTGCGTAGTTGGCCTTGCACTATGAGCTCAACGTTTAACTCACTTCCATGAGTGCATACTGCTAATTTTATTTGGTTGTTGTTGTTGCAAAGAGTAAGCGGGCCTTGAACAAACACATTATCAAGCACACACTTGAAACAAAGGTCGTGGGGGCGCATCAGAGTCGACTGAAGCGGCGTTGAAAATCACGCCTAATTACTGTTCGGGAGGAAGCGACAAGGAAGTGTGGCGGAACTCGAAAGAGGTTAACTATAATACTTATCACTAAATCCAACTAATATGTAGCGCAAAGCCATTTATTAGGCGCTAATCGGTCGACGTGCGGCTCGAATGAGCCCGCCTGCAGTGTGGCAGCTCGCGCTGGCGCCCGGGCGCCGGGTTAGATCGGCGAGCGATTAAAAACCAATTTACCGCGGTCGCGCTTCCCCCACAGAAGTTTCTCGCATTCTCTCAATGCGCTGCGTATACGCGCAGACTCCCAACACGAACGCCAGGTTTGTAACCTTGCGGCCACTCGTGATTGCAACATCAGCGCGAAGCTGTGCTTGATGATGAATGAAGCGATGACAACAGGAACCTCCATTGTTCCGATTCGCGCTCGCCACCACGAACGAGCGAACCTAATTACTGAGGCTAACGTTTTCTTTCTGGATTTCTCTTTTCTTTAGAAGCTTGAGTCGTTCGCTTGGCTTGGAGATATTTTGACGACGATGCTTTTCCCTGCCTACCGAACAACAACAACAACAAAAAAGAGTTTAGACGAAATGAACTTTCTGATATTACAACCCACTCGGCATGACCAAGTTTCACCTTTCTCACGTCCTACTTTTGCAGAGCAAGAAAAACACGAAACGCTGAATAAATACAACGGGAAAGAACAATTCTCGATGCTATACGAGATATTACATGCGGCAAGCAGTCACGATGTAAGCAAGCAAGCAAGCAAGCAAGCAAATGCGTGAATATCTTTCATAGCTTCTCATGAGGCATGACGCGAATCATGACCAAGGCTGCGCGCACGCCCGAGCTCGCACTCTTTTAGAAAACCAGCCATTTGCTATGCATTGAAATCAGTGGCGTCCGAAGCGCTTTTCACCGCATAGAAAGCCGAACGTCATCGTACACTTACTTCCCTGACGTCCTGCGTGCTCGCGTCATCCATTCAGTATGGCCCATAGTGCATGACAGATCATCGGGCTGTTATTGTCTCGCGGCATGAGCGATCGCTCGCAAAGCGGTCAGGAAGTCGATGAAGATGGGTTAGATGCGTTCATGTGGACATTACTCGCTCGAGTTAGCGGTTGTTAAGTTACCTATCAAAAAGAAAGTTCGAGAAACATCGCATGATATAGATATTCGGGAAATACACAGGGAATGAGTAATGTTTGCTGCGAGTATACATTTAGTTCATAGGGGCGAATGAAAAGTAAAGAGAGGCATAAGGTCATCATACTATTCAAAAGGGAAGGCATTGTTTCAAGGGAAAAGAACAAGAACTGTCACCTGAAGCTTTACAGCTTCCTAGACAACATTTCTGAAATTGCTGATAGGCCTGTATTGTGACGAACAGAAACAAATGTTGCATGCAAGAAACGGACCGAGGACCTGTCTTTAAATTTGCGCACTTTTTATACGCGACATTAGCACAGGTTTTGGTATGTTAAGAAAGAGGTTTAAAAAAAATGCTATACGAATAAACAATTTTCGTGAAGTTGCGCGAAATGGCCTCAAACACCAGAGTAGACACGGCGAAATGATGTCATGGTGCACTGAGTCGTCACGAAAGGTATACTCTACTCTATAGGTTACCTTGTGTCATATTTACTTTTTCAATGTAAAATTGAGCAAGAGATGTTCTGGACCAAGGATTTCACGGCTGCCAGTCTAATCGGGAAGAATAATTGAATAAAAAGGGAAAAACGCCGACCACAACAGAATAAAATGTATTAACGTCTCGGCACCCACAATTGGAGCCTTGTTCATAATGACCTCATTCTGAACAAGGCTTCCGTTCTGGGTGCCGAAACGTCAATATATGCCTATTCTGTTGTGGTCAACGTTTTTCCCTTTTTGTTCAAGGGATGTTCTGGATCATGCAGCATGCGCTTCGCCAACGCAGTGCCTTAGTCGTGTTTTTTTAGTGCAGTGGCGTAGATTATGAGAAGGGGGGCGGGGGTTCCGGGGAGTCGAGACCCCCCTGTGTTCAGGCTGGAGGAGGAAGGGGGGAAGACACTTCATGTAAGTGTGCGCCCTCTCCAGATTTATCCTCCCGTTGTTCCATTTATATTTCAAGGTCAACGCACGCTCCGTAAAGCTAACTGAACTCTGAAGCACTTTAATTGAGCAGAAACAAAGTACTTCATGACGGTACACACGACGGGCAATACCTTAATGCGTTAGCATAGAAGCACTACCATTTTTATTGCATTATTTAACCTGGATGCAAATACGCTAGAGCCTGCCTACGAGTTATCCTTAGAAACTGATTTCTCCTTGTGATGTCAGTTATATACTGTTGAAGACTCAGTGCTATTTCTTCTGACCAGGTGCCGATATCTATGCCCATTATTATTATTATTATTATTATTATTATTATTATTATTATTATTATTATTATTATTATTATATTTGAATGCATAATTTTACTTTTATAAGATTCAAAATAAAGCACACGTATAAAAACAAAATGGCCACCATTGCAAGATGTGTAAGCCCCCCTCCCCCCCCCCCCCTCTTGTGATCTTAATAGATTTACGCCACGACTTAAGCGTTTCTACAACAAAGATGTTTAGGTGCTAAAGGCGATTCTCTTGTTGCATACGTTTCGCAGTGTTACTACACATGTTACTTTGATTGCAGTTATCCTATGCACAATTATCAGCGGCTGTTGCCCTTACATACAGGAGTTTACACAACGTCCTAGTTCAGTCTCCGTACAAGTTAATACGTATACGTAGGGAGCCCTGGCTGCGTCGATACGCAAACTAATTATCTAGGAGGCGCAAAACAAGCTGTCTCCGACCTGTTATTTGTCAATCATTATAACTAGTGGCGCCACAATATGCATTAGCGAGACGCAGCATCGATTCCGATACCGAGAAAGACAAAATAACGAAGGAAAAAGGCCGCTTACGGCGCGGTTGTCACTGACCAGACGTACTGGGCGTGCTAAAAATGTGGTCAGCTGCACGGTCAATTATTTTTTCATTCTTCTTTTTCGATGTTACAGCTGCCGTTGCACCAGACGTGCTCTTTAAGGCCCTCTCATAGGTGGCGTTAGAAACGCATCGAATAGATTTAGGTTCGTCTCCACTCAAAACTATTCTAAACTAATGTCACTCACAAACAATCTGAACGATGGACAGAAATAATCTCGTGAGAAGTAACAGGCACGACGCACCTCTATATATGGTGGACAGTTTCTGTTCATTCATTCATTCATTCATTCATTCATTCATTCATTCATTCATTCATTCATTGGTATTGTTCCCGCAGCCTCTGTAACCACAAAGGTGACTTTTGCAACCGAATCGTACGCAGGAGGTACTGGTTTCAAATCTTGGTGCCGCTGGCTAACAATCGCTTTTTCATAATGGGTGGACATTTCATCGGTATGTTACTATGCGTAGCTCGAAATACGAGCGCGTTTAACGTATGCCCAAGGGCCAACGGAGACAAGCACAACTCGCCCAATCAGCCAGCCATTTTGATGAGCTTTGCTATGCGAATATCCGAGCTCCTTTATTCTCTTTCAAGGTCCCATGCAGTTCACAAAAAAAGCACCGACGTTTTCGTTATAACTTAACGAAAGATGATTGCGTAAAACTACGTAGTACGACGGCATATGTGTACTCCTCATCACTCGCATTATTTTTCACCCCTAAAGTTGAAGCAATGAATCACGAAGATCAGTACAAGTACAAAAGGCAATCTTCCGTCAGTACCAAATAAGATTTCGAAAACTCTATACCCGAGCGCATTTATACGACGCCCACATGCCTACGCCTGCTCCAGAGAGTACAACGACTCTACAAGAAGATCAAACGCTCCAAACCGCTCAGCACGCACTTCACGAAGATCACATACTGATTACTACCTTCTCAAAAGCCAGGCACTTCAGCCCTCGCACTAAAGGTAAACCATTTAAAACGATCTAAGAAGTGACTTCCAGCGATTAAATTGCGTGCTCGTGCATGTACACACCGCCCCACAGCAATTAAGGCCTCCTTTTCGATCAAAGTCGGTCTCAATATAGTTCGCGCAGGACAAGGAACTAACACCTCTTTAAAAGCAGCGGCTACATCGTTCACGAACAAAATGTGTTGATTAAGAGGTTGCTTTAAAATTCAGCTGGCCCAAATATACGCACTCCAGCTTACCCACGCCCGCTTTAGGCAGTGCGCTCATCATATCTATGGAAATTAGGTGCCGAGTACATGCATAGAGGGGAAAATTCAGGTTAGGCGATGGCACCTTTTTATCTAAGGTGTTATCACAGGAGCGCTGCGATACGATCTCAATAGGAATGTGAACACTGACGCAAGTACGTTTATATTAGGGAAATGTGCAGCGTCGAGAAAGTAGACACTCCTTAAGCAAGTTTTAATAAGCAAGCCTAATATTTAAATGTGTTCCAAGTACAGGAGACTAACTGGGAAGAGAAAATAGAGAAAGATTTGCGAAATTGTAAGTTAGCACCCCCGAAAAATGTTTTGCGACTGGACATACGACTTTCGGTTAGGTAGGCGAGGACTTGCAGGAGCTGTGTTGCGTGGTACTTGAAATTAGGAGCTACAGAGGTGTCTTATGACAAAGGTTCGTATATTTCGCGGAACAAAAAGAAATAACACCATGCATTGAAGTTGCATAAGCGTTGGAGCAGTGGAAGGCGCGACTGTCCAGCTCTGGCCTGGCCGACCAGCAAGTGCTGATCGACCAGGTAGAACGGGTGGCTAAGGCCGGCGGGGGGGGGGGGGGGGGGGTTGGCTCGACTAAGCTCCCCCCCCCCGTCCTTAAATGACTTATATTTCTCATTTAACTTTTCCCATTCTCTTCTACGCGCGAGTAATCAGGAAGGCGACGTGAAACCACGCCGTGAGGCACACGAGGTCATGCGTAACTAACAGAAGCAATGAATAATGAGCGGACAAACCAGACATGCTTGAAGCCTAGAAGTGTTATGGACAGAGCGAAGAGTATAGTAGCTTACTCGAGCACATAAGTTGAGTTCGACTGCGAAAAACATTTTTTTTCCCCTTTTCTTTCGTAGAGCCCGGGAAAACAAAATAAGCGTCGACGAAGCCCGAAAAGGCTCGAAAGAGGCAAGAGTCGTCGCAGTCAACGACCCGAATGCGTTGAACCGCCGTCAACTGCGGCACCTTGGCGCGCAAGAGCCACGCCACAATGACGCCTCACACACGAACAGCGCCGACTCCGCAGCAGAGGAAAGCAAGGGGCCGGGACGTAACAGGTAAAGGAACAACGCGAGAGGTCTGGCGTCGAGAAGAGAAAAAAAAAAGCTGCATTGTGCAACCGTGGCTAAGAACACAGGTGAGTTGTACATAAGGACTGGGAGGGGGTAAACAAAAATTAAAGGGAATAAGTGTCGTCGCACCGGGAGGCGAATGAAAGAAAAAGATAAATGAAATAGAAGAGAAGGATCAACATCGTTCACAGCGGCACGCGAGGCAGCGCAGAAATAAGAGGGAAGCTGGAATGATAAACAGCTATAAAGGAGAAGAGAGATAAGTTTTTTTGGCCATCTATGGC
This sequence comes from Rhipicephalus microplus, assembly GCF_043290135.1. Lineage (NCBI taxonomy): Eukaryota > Metazoa > Arthropoda > Arachnida > Ixodida > Ixodidae > Rhipicephalus > Rhipicephalus microplus. Next base: position 30,358,821 of record NC_134702.1, read on the forward strand.
CGCCTGACCCTTTTGCTCGAGGCGAGGCTGGAGGCGGCAGCTGCGTAACTTCTCGAGTCTCCCGGGAAAAAAAAAAAAAAATGAGCGAGCGTCCAGAAAAGATGGCCATCATAATATCACAATTCCTTCATTCCTTCCCCGCTCTCCGTCTTTATTTATTTTTTCTTTCTATCTCGCTAGGTCACGGTCGTAACGCTGCCCCTACGCCGTGCACCTTCAGCCCACCCTTATCCAAACTACCCAAATTACGCCTTTTCAAAACTAGCCTCATCCGAAATTTTCTCTTCTTCCTCGCCTCTCTTGAGACGACCCCTTTTTTTCTTTTTTTTTTCTTTTCGCCCAGTTTACTCCTGCCCGCACCATTCTGGCGCCGCCGTGATCGCAGTGCCCTAACTCACGCTCTCCACCACCCTACCTTCTTCATCCTCATCTCAGGAGTCCTCCGTCGCCATGTGTATAACCTGCACCACTCATCTGCCTCGTTTTCCATCCCAGATTGCGCGTACTTGCGCGCATCATGAAACGCGCCCGAAGCGTGAGTATACCTAGCAGTGCACGTGCGTGCATATAAAAAAAAAAAAAGGCAGCTACACTGCCAGAAGCATTCACGCACACGAGAGGGCGCACAAAGGGCGTATCGCATTAAAATAAAAAATAAATAAAAAGGTTGCGGCGATGATCCCAGACGACTTCTTTTCGCCCATTTCGGGGTCGTTTTGCAAGTCCCGCGCAACAAACGCGGAGCCGAGAAGAAAAGAACATTGCAAAAAAAAAAAAGAATATGCGTAGAAAACGACAAAGAAGCGAAATGCGATAAAAAAAGAAAGAAAACGCGCGTTCTCAACAGTTCTCTTTTTATAATTTTCCGTTCTTCTGAAAGAGCAAGAGCCACAGCTGTCTCTTTTTTCCTCTCTTTCCGACTTCCAGCTCTTTAATCGCTTTCTCTCTGAAGACATTTTGTTTCTTCTTCCGCCATCTCTTCATGCGAAACGTAGCCGTCGTTGTCGAGATTTTTCTGCCTTATTTTTATCCTTGCAACGCCGACAAGACAAGCACGGCGGCGTCATTACAGCACAGGTGCCTTGCTTATGTACAGCGTCGTCGCACAAGGCAGAGGGGGGCGGCAGTTGAGTTTTGAAGAAGACAGGGCGGGCGGGGGGGAGGTGACTGCGGAAGGGCACATACGGGGGCACCTGCGAATTCGCGGCGATCTTGGAAGCACGAGTGGAGAGACAGAGAGAGACATGGCGAGTTGAGCTCTCTCGTGGTTGCTCCCGCGGTTATGCCGGAGAAACAACCCTCTTTTGTGCTCGCCTCCAACACACTAGCTCCCGCGGCTCTTAGTTCACGCTTGATGTGAGGGATCAAGCTGCATCACCCTCCCAGGCTATTTCATCGTCGTGCTCTCTATGCTCGGTTCTCTGCCTCTCATCTCCTTCCGACGTTGTTTCCTTCCCAGTTCATCAGCGTGTCAGCTGCCGCGCCGCAACTATAGTTGCGATTTCTTTCGCTTCATTTCTGTTTTGCTCTTGTTTCTTAGCTGACATTTTGCGTACTTCCTCGCTATGACTGTCTCATGCTCGCACGTCAATGGCAGGTGGTTTGTCGAGGAAATATCAATAAGTAAACGAATGAGGCGAATAACAAAATTAGCCGTCGTTACGAGAAGAAAACGCAAATGACAGTCCCAAGAAAGACGTGACAGCTCGAGTGTACAAACACGATAACCCGAAGAAAAAGAAGGGAGGCTGGACCGTGAGGGCACGACCACAAAAAGGGTAGGAATACTGGTGCAATGCCTACGCGAAAGAAACCAAAATTAATGACGGAGAAAAGGGTAAAAAAAAAACATCCGAGGCTTTCCGCCTGTGCAATGACAGACGCTGACGTGGGAAAGGATCGCCCTCGTACGGAACCGCCTAGATAATCGGGGTTTCAGAGATGTCAGAGACCGTCGGCCAGGCCGAGGCAACGAAAGCTGTGGTCCACAACATCGAACGCTTATCGGCGGACGGACTAACACGTTCGTGAAAGGGGGTAGAAAGGTGGAAGGCGGGTTTTGTTTGCGCAGGTGACTGTCATAACTGCTATCGGTCTGTCTGTCCGGGAATGAGCTACGGAGCTATCATAAGGCAAGTTCACATCACGTACCTTCGTAGTAAAACGGCTTCAGCGAACTAGGAGAACACACAAATAATGATAGTTCAGATAAGAACACTGGAAGCGTACAGAGCTTGAAGGGAACTTGAATCAGCGCGAAGCTGGAAGGTTTGTATTTATAAGGGCAATATATGTTGGAACGAATGCTCAGTGAATATTGAGCGAGTGACCATCATAAAACTCCAGCCATAAACCGCACATAACAAAAAAAAGACAAAACACAGAGAAAGTGGCGCGCTTCACTGGTTTAGTAACACACACGTGGCGAGCCTCAGCGATCCTTGGAATAAATATATAATTTCTCTGCGCTTATGCGAGTTCTATGCAACAGGAATGAGAAGATATTGCTTATGATGTTATTTGTCCTCCCCCTCCCCATGCATTCTAAACAACTAGTGTTTTTTTTTTTACGAAATCGCCAGGTGGAGCTTCCTTCAATTCCGCGCCTGCAGTCCGTCCCCAACAACGGCGGGACAACTTCTAGGGGAAAAAATCATAATAAACAATAAATTAAGACGACGAAACTGTTGGAAAATAGCCTTCACACGCACGCTTCTTCTTCGGCAGTCAAATTGTCGCATGCTGAACGGCCAAAGCTGGCCTCAAGGATTTCCATTACAGCCGCAGCAAGGTGCGCGCGGATTGGCGACTACACGGCAGCTTTGCGTGAGCACGGTACATTTCAGCCTTCCTCGGTGGCCGCTGACACCGGCGCGTATGCGTCCCAGCATTGCGAGTTGGAAAGCCGAAGCGAAGCTGAAGAAGAAGAAGAGGCAGAGGCGGCCGACCTCCCAGAGCCACACCATAAGTGCCCCGCGCGCCCTTTTGCGAAGCTGCGCAGAGCGTCTCTTCTATTACAGTCCGAGAAACAAAAGCCACGTCAGAGGCGCTTCGGGAGCGGCGAGAAGTAAAACGGCACTTTGAGTACAATTTCTTTCTTCCCACTTCTCTCGTCATTGCGCTCCTTTTCCCTGACCTCGAACAATCTTGGAGCAGCCGCCTCCTCGGTGGCATTAAAGTGGCGTTCTTCCTCATTTCGGGGGTACATCCATCCCCGTACCTACCACTCGCATTCCTACAACTGCCTGCCCTCTCCGCTATGTACACCACCACTCATCTCGAAGCTTTTTTTTCTCTTTTTGGTAGCTCCTTCCTATCATTTCAGTTGGTTTTTCTGAACTCAACACATTCGCAGGCACAGGGCAAGACGCAGGCAAAGGGCGCGAGAGGGAGAGGGAGAAAGAGAACGAGAAAGAAAAATATAGAGACTAGCGGGGCATGTATTCGCGTATTACGACTAGTTTTGCGAGAGAAACTGGCCCCGTGCATCCAGCGACGACGACCAATTATGTGTCATTTTCTAACGCAGACGGCTAGAAAGAGCAGGGGGGAGGGGGAGGGGTCACCCGCGTTGGGGCAGATGACTCAAAGAGACGCGAAATATACTTCGCGTGGCACTAAACGTCGAAACGAAAAAGAAGAAGCCTAATGCGGTGTCGACCGACGCTCCCGTAGGGACGTGAAGCACAGAAAGAAAAAAAAAGATAGAAAAGAAGCGTAACGTTTCCGAGGAGTGGGCACGTAAAAGAGGGAGAACGAAGGCATCTGGCCGAAGAGGCACGGGAATGACACAAACGAGGATAAATGAAATAATGTATATACGGTAATTTTGAACCCCCAATTCGTTCGGCTCCGGGCATTTATATACGAGTACACGAGGGAACGGGCAAGCCATATAGTGGTGGTACACGTGTTAAAACTGCGATGGTGGAGAAAAAAAAAAGAAAAGAAAAATGAATAGTGAGGAAAACGTGAAATCTTCGGGAGACTACGGTTTCTCATATTTCGTCTGAAGACGCGAACACATGTACTGGGCCGAAGCATGAGGCGAAGGGGGAATGGGGGTCAGCGACGTAACTCAGCGGGGTGTTGTAGTTGCAGCACTGCGTTTCGGCCGTGCACTGGGGGTCGGTTTCCAAATGACCAACCCGCCAATTAAGAAACGCGAAACATTTCGCCGCGTTGTTACTTGTTACGGGCAAACGTCTGTAGCTTCAGCGGAAATGCGTACAAAATAAAGCATAAAAGGTGACGATCTCCTGCCATCCACGTGACTCCTTTCTCACGCCTCAGTCGGGAAAAAAAATGATACCAATGTGATGGCGCCGAACAGCAGTATACAAGGCGAAAGCGTGCAAACGTTGGGCATGTACAAGTTTCGTTGCCCATGGGGGGAGGGGGGGAGGGGGTAGAAAAAGGAACCACGACACGTAGATTTCCTTCAAGGCGATCTTGGGCTGTTTTCACAAAAACGGTTCTTACGCTTAAAATATTTGTAAGAAAAATTCAGCCAGTTTTTCACGCCTTTAGTAATGTACGCACGAGTGTATACGTGACAGGCTAGAAAGAGTGTGCGGCGTCGTGAATACGCCACTAGTTATCCATTTTCATCGTTATCATCACCATGATTTGGTTTTGGTATCTTGAAGAAAATAATCATCAGCATCAGCATCATCATCACCAATATAGGCGTGCACAGAATTCCCCTTCAGGGAGGTAGATATTTGTAGCACCCCCCCCCCCCTTATATGAGGCGCCCCCGCCCCCTCTGCGTACGCCTGCGACGATTATCATGATCATCATAATCCTCACACTAATTCATTTTATTTAATTCTTTATTCACTGCCCATGCGCGCTAGTGACCTGTGTGACCACTACTATACTACTGCCGCGACGACGATGACGTCGGCTAGACCAAGACCACTTCGCTGTAAAAGCTTTAGCCGATGCTGTCATTGGACGTGCTATTCGTGAAGCAATTATGTAAAAAAAAAACATAAAGCACTTATAAAGAACTTATGTGAATACTGGCCCAAGGTCCGAATAAGTAAAACTTCTCTTTCAAAAGGGTTTCTCGTCAGTGGCTGAATGCCTTCAGCACGTTCATCGACAGGATTGGCTAAAGCATCGCCGTATACTACAGATCAAAACACGACTCGACCTTCAGTTTCCCGTGCGCGGTATTCTATAGCAGACGGAAGATGCGGAAGCCTCGGCAACCAATTTTACACGACAGGGATTGGCCGTGTCATGAGTTATGTATTGACGTTACGCCGTTTATTATTCACGCCATTATAATGACGCCTGCTGCTGCGGCCCAAGCAGGACGTTTAAGTGCACCACGTCTTTGTGGGACGTAAAAGAACTGGTTTCGCTCAGCAATGCCCGCTATACAAGCAAGCTATATAGTGGTACAGTTGCACTGGCGAGTAGCGTCTATTTAATTTACTACCAGTGCTCGGTTGATTACAGCGATTTCGTAGTGGTAAATTAAGTTACGCATTGAAAAAAAAAAAAACTTCTGATCGGAAGGAATTGCCCCAGTAATCAGCTGGAGAAGGGAAGCGAAAGAAGACAGGCTTTTTGCGTAGCAACGAGTTAAAATTGCATCGAAGCAGCAGCGACAACGAGGCTATCAAGAGTGTCCTTTTCCATGGGCCCGTGCGGTGTCAATTTTTGGCTTTACGTTACAGAAAAAAGCCGATTACACGCGCTGACTATTTGTCCATGATTCACGACGCTATTGCGTTGCCCGTACCACTTAACGGGTCTAACGACTTTTGTCGAGTAATTGCCCTGCCTTCCAGTATGGCATATCGGGTGTTGTAATTCAACCTTTATGCTCGTCCGTGCACGCTGCACTTAGCAACAAAAGTAGCCAGCCCATCTTCGAGCACACTCCGCCTTGAGCATGGGTGTGTATAGGTATAAGGCCGGATCCATAAACAGCCACTGACTTATTATTATTTTAGTCCACTTCTCGGGAAAGATTTGTTGTTTATGCCCTCTTTTAGTGGAGATAACCAGCCGTAGGCAAGTCCTTTGACTTCTGCCGGCTGTATTAGCCGCAAGCGTTTGGATGATGTCATCGGTTAGGTGAAGGATCTGTTCGATTTGAGCTCTGAAGTGTGGCGCCATGGATTAGCAAACATTTCATAAAATTGGTATAGTAAGTGAGGGAATATGGTGGAGCTCAGGGATAAGCAAGGTAATGCGAGTCTCTGTTGACGGAAACTTCCATGGGCTGTCGGTTTGAGTGAGTGTATATACAGTAAAAGACGAAGTCTGGGTAGGACGGCTACTTAGATGAGACTGCATCGATTCGTTACCCGTTCGTAACTGTACCGAATGCGCCATTGTTATTGAGCCCACGCTGCAACTCAATTCTTCAAAAGAGATCGGCCGAAGTCATTCATCTACTGAGCGATATTTTATTGCGAGCTGTCTCCGAATAGTGCAATATACTTTGCGTGCGCGTACGCGCACACGTTCATATACGACTTCGCCTCGCACGTACGCTTATCGCATACAACAAGCACAGGAGCGCACGCAAAGAAGGAGTGCCAATCGCACATTTGCTCCGACCGAGGGCGGTGACGAATGCGCGCGCGTTCCATGCGAGCCGTCGAAAATCGCCAGTCAGCGGCGACCGAATGCTAGGCGCGCGCATTTCCATGTAATTATTATATCCGCCTAGTTCCCCGAAAATAATTGACTCCCGGCACCACATGGGCAAGGGTTACACTATACAGCTTGTTCCGAAGGACGTCCATGTACGCACTGGCAAGGAGGAAGCAAAGCCGATTCTGCAAAGTAGCAAACGCCGAGTCACGTGACCAAAATGCGCCCCAGCGCGAGAAGACGTGCAAACGCAAACGCGCCTCTCCTCCAACAGCACTGCTGCTAAGTGGCGACGACGGCTGTTTACCCCAAAACCAGACGAGCTATAAGATTCCACGCTCCCCTCTGCATGCATATGCATGGCGGTGTGCGCGGTCGGTGCCCGCAGCGCCCTCATGCGGCGGCGTTGTGCGGCATAACCCGCCCATCTGTACATCTTGAACGACGCTTTCTGTTTCGCGCTAGCTTGCGTATGTGCACCTTATTGCTACACCCCGCCCCCTTGTTCTTCTCGTCTCGGGCTTCGTCTGGCCTTAACCAGCCGCTGCGCTTCTGGCGGATGTCTGGAACGTGCGCCAGCGCCTGACTTCGCACCTTGCATGCGCGCTGCGGTCTTTTACGCTTTTTTCTCCACAAGCCGGGCTTTTCGCGGGAAGCCCGCCTTTTGTATTCGGCTGCGTACTAGAATGCGCGAGGATATGCACAGGTTGAGGTCTCGGTCGTAGCCCGCACCACTTGACCTCTGCACGATGCCGAGGTGCAACTCGCGTACAGCATATGGATACAGCTGCAAAAGTCACGGTTGGTGGTTTCCGAAATGTCGGCCTGCAGCACAGCCAATGAGACAGGTTGAAATTTGAAGCTAAAACGAAGTTCGAGGCTTGAAGTACTGTAATCATAGTCACACAAGGAATGCCGTTAGATCAACGTCTCATGACCCTAACGAAGCCATCTCTATATAGAAGCGTCAAGTAATTACGTGGTGGCATTCAATGTTGTCTCGTTACTTCAGGTTGAAAACAGGTGACACAGGCTCATTTATCGAGTCAAGTTCAGATCCTGACAAAGCGGCTTAGTTGACATGGTTATGCACACTCTTCCATCCTCCACTAAGCCAAAAAAACAAAAATAGCGACAAAAACACTCACGAAAGTGTTGTGGGTATCGCACAAGCACATCTTACGCAGTGTCGGAAGAACAGTCGGTTGGTCCCTGTGATGCAGGTTCTTATTTGCTGATTTGTTTTTCTCCCGGGCTGAGCCTCAGAGAGTTTTGTTAACAAGGACAAAGCCGTTCGGTTTCCAAGAAACACACAAAAAGTTTAATTGAAAAGTAAAAAGACAAAGATTCCTCACAAAACAAAACACTTAATAAACAGTTGACTGGACATGACGAAACACATCTGTAAACACCCAACAAGAACGTTCAAAGTCAGTAACTAAACCTAACGTTCGAAAGGGGCTGAGTGATGGGAGTAGCGCAAGATATCTGTTCGGTCTCACCCACACGCTGAATTCCGCCGACGATGAGCAAACCGGAACGCGGTGATTCCGGCTTCAGGACGCGGGCAGGACGGGGATGAAGGAACGCTGGCTGCTGACGACACGTCGAGAAACCAGGCCGGAACGTGGTGGCTCTGGCTTTAGGAGTGTGGACCCGTCTGTGACGAGAGAACGCAGGCTGGTGGTGACGCGTCAGAGAACCAGGGTCGACCTAGTCAAGCAGCTGGGCGCACAGCTCGGGCCCGGAGCCCGACGGCTGTAGCTCGCCTGCCGGAACCAAAGTCCGCAGGCCCTGGGTAGGAGTTCAGGACCGGATGGCCACGGTCCTCTCGAGCGGGAACACGACGGCAGGAGGCCCCGGCCGGTTGAAGACCTGCAGGCTCGGGTCCTACGCCCGACGGCCCATCTTCAGCGCCCGGTCCGGTGACGACCTTCCGCTTGCCCCGTCTTCTTCGAACTCCCCTTGCTCTGGTCTGCTCAGGCTCCTGCTTCAGCTCTGGCCCACTTGTCTCGTTCTCATTGGAGATACTGCTGTCTCGTGGTGTCAAGCCATTGGGCCTTGAAATCTCCGTGTTCGCTGCCCATTGGATGTTTTACCTTTTGTTTACTTCACGTCCTGCCACGCATCCTCGTGCTCGACGCTCTTTAACGTCGTCATTCTTGTTTAAGCAGCCCCGCACGTGCACTCTGGTATTTCTCCTTTTGTTTTTTTTTTTTTTTTTCCGTGACGCGCACTTTTCGAAGGCGCGCACTTTGAACGCGCACCACACATCACATACGCCCCCCTTTCATTCAAGTTTTTTTTTTTAGAAAAAAAAACTGCCGACGAGTGCGCGTTCTGCACTACGTCACAATTACACCACATATTTGCACCACGCAGTTCAACACATCACACCGATGGCACCACACTGCTTCTTCGTTGACATGTCTCACGTCGAAACACCGAGTCCACAGAACGTAACATTCAACCAACAACAATAAGAAAAGTTTTTTTTTTTTTTTTCGAGAAGAAAAAAAAAAACTGCCGTTGAGTGCACGTTTCGCACTGTACCACAATTTACCCACATATGTCCGCCACACAGTTCACTGCATTGCCCAAAGGTCCACATTCACTAACCTCAAAATACGCAAGAAGTGAGAAAAAGTATGGACACATCTAGCGGATTGTGAAAATCCCCAAATTAGTATTACACCACCCCTTTTTTTTTTTTTATCATATATACCCTATCATCTCAAAAACTATACATCATGTTAATGTTACATTGCATGTAACTTCTTCAAATATTTACAAGCAACACCCTTCCATGGTCCGCAAGCAAGATCCAAAAGAAACCAGCGGGAAATCGAATTTGACGCTTAAGTTATAGCGTCCCATACAAGACGTTTAACTGCTCTAACCATTTGACAAGAGTAAGGAATCGGAAGCCAGTGGAAGAATTCTCGACCGTAAGCTCGTATGAACCTAAAGCTGTGTATCACCAGGTTCCCAACCTCGAAATCACAAGCATACACGCTGGAATGTCTGTATGCCAGTCGGAGGCGTTGCCTCCAGGCGCACCAGTACAACCACGCCTGAATCATTTCATCCTTCCCACGAACGCCTTGCTTGAGCTCGTAAGCCGCTAATCGTTGAGACATCTTAACAGAAGCGACCTCTTCAACCGAAGATGCCAAAGAGCACCAGTCGGCGTCCTTCCTCGTACAATAACCTGCTGGACCATTACTGCCTTCTGGTTCACTTTCCATCCCTTCAGCTTTCTGTATTGCTTGTTCATCAATACTTTCAACCCTTCTGCCTGGGTCATCGTGATTACCCTCATTGTCACATATAGCTGACCTACATTGCAACTCTACTCTCTGTTCTTCAACAAGTGCTTTTGCATTTTGCTCCAATATTCTTCTAAAAGCATCATCTACAATTTCCCGAGAACACAAGCCATCTCTCTGTATGGGCAAGTTATAATCATGGTGAAAAACCATGTCCGTAGCGTCTGTTGCTATCTCCAGTGGCCCAAAACAATAGGTAGCTGCTACATCAGAGCTTTCATTATGGCATTCGCCGGCATTACCTAGGAGACCTTTTATTGCTCCTTCAGCGGAGCTATTCAGAGGCAATCCTACCTCTGAATAAAGTGCGCTTGACCTCTCACAGGTTTCAAAATACCCTTTACTCTGAATGGAACGTTCTTGTTCCATGCTCACGAAGCATTCCTGCGCTTCAATAAGCTTATCGAGTCTCCTAGTCTTTTGACTGTTTACCTCCCTGTCATACTCTTTCAGAGTTTCTTTCTCTAGCGAAAGGTCATGACGAGGTACAGGGTCAGTCTCACGTAAATTCAAATCGCTCCCGATGTAACTGCTTTCAGAGCACACCTCATCCACTGGTTGACTACTCTGGCTCTCAGACCACGTATATTCAGCGTTTTCCCTCTCAAGCCACTGCTGCAAATCCTCATATTCTAGTTCCAACAGTCTCTTCTTTTCGCGCATCTCTATCTCGAGCAGCCTTTTCTTTTCACGCATTTCTAGCTCAAGCTGCTCCTTCTTAGCGCGTGTCTCTCGCTCGAGCTTCTCTCTCCTAGCCCGTGTTTCTCGCTCGAACTCCTCTCTCTTAGCGTGTGTTTGCAATGCAATCTGCTGCTTTTTAGCGTCACATATCGCAGCCCGTTCCTCACGCTCCCTCTCCATCCGCTCCGCGTACCATACTCTAAACTCCGCTCCCGTCAGTCCCATTTTATCCGCCAACTCAATTAACTCCCACGTGTTCGTCATCGTGTTAACCGCGTCAAAAATCTACTGGAAAAACAAACGACTTTGTCCTGTCGCGGACGCCAATTTGTGATGCGATGGTTTCTTGTTGCTGATTTGTTTTTCTCCCGGGCTGAGCCTCAGAGAGTTTTGTTAACAAGGACAAAGCCGTTCGGTTTCCAAGAAACACACAAAAAGTTTAATTGAAAAGTAAAAAGACAAAGATTCCTCACAAAACAAAACACTTAATAAACAGTTGACTGGACATGACGAAACACATCTGTAAACACCCAACAAGAACGTTCAAAGTCAGTAACTAAACCTAACGTTCGAAAGGGGCTGAGTGATGGGAGTAGCGCAAGATATCTGTTCGGTCTCACCCACACGCTGAATTCCGCCGACGATGAGCAAACCGGAACGCGGTGATTCCGGCTTCAGGACGCGGGCAGGACGGGGATGAAGGAACGCTGGCTGCTGACGACACGTCGAGAAACCAGGCCGGAACGTGGTGGCTCTGGCTTTAGGAGTGTGGACCCGTCTGTGACGAGAGAACGCAGGCTGGTGGTGACGCGTCAGAGAACCAGGGTCGACCTAGTCAAGCAGCTGGGCGCACAGCTCGGGCCCGGAGCCCGACGGCTGTAGCTCGCCTGCCGGAACCAAAGTCCGCAGGCCCTGGGTAGGAGTTCAGGACCGGATGGCCACGGTCCTCTCGAGCGGGAACACGACGGCAGGAGGCCCCGGCCGGTTGAAGACCTGCAGGCTCGGGTCCTACGCCCGACGGCCCATCTTCAGCGCCCGGTCCGGTGACGACCTTCCGCTTGCCCCGTCTTCTTCGAACTCCCCTTGCTCTGGTCTGCTCAGGCTCCTGCTTCAGCTCTGGCCCACTTGTCTCGTTCTCATTGGAGATACTGCTGTCTCGTGGTGTCAAGCCATTGGGCCTTGAAATCTCCGTGTTCGCTGCCCATTGGATGTTTTACCTTTTGTTTACTTCACGTCCTGCCACGCATCCTCGTGCTCGACGCTCTTTAACGTCGTCATTCTTGTTTAAGCAGCCCCGCACGTGCACTCTGGTATTTCTCCTTTTGTTTTTTTTTTTTTTTTTTCCGTGACGCGCACTTTTCGAAGGCGCGCACTTTGAACGCGCACCACACATCACAGTCCCACATAGTTAGACTCAACCGGAGTTTTACAGTACTGATATCGCAGCTGCGTTCAACGTGCATTGACGATGTCAGGGTTCTATAGCCCGTATTTCCATCACGCCACTTCGTCCCTGAGCCGTCGCCGCTGTATACTGCTATACCAAACGAACCTTTCGCGAGCGAGACATCTATTATGGTAATCATCGCCACCTCTATCAGGCAGTCAGGTCAGTCGCTGGCGCGGCGCGCACACACGCGGACGCACATGACGATCCACGCTCGATCCCGCGGGAGCGCGCGCGCACGAGATCGTTTACATGGGAGCGCGCGAAACGTCTCGCACCTCGCTGTGTTCCTTCGCATGAGCAGCTGCGAACCCTTGCGAAACGGGGCAGTATACAAAGAAGAAGGGTCGCAGTCAGGCTGCTATCACACCGCCTCTCCGAGCGCGCGATCATGCAGTGCCTCTTGGCGGCGTTCCCGGTGCCATACATGTACTCACGATCGGACGCCTTGTTATTAACGATGCCGGACACAAATTACAATGCGCCCGAGAGCGAGGAATTTGGCGCTTTTTATCACCAACTCGATCCGCCAGTTAATTAGGGTGTCCGTGTGCATGCTATATGGGCCACCGCTTCACCGGTATGTATATGCTTGCCCTCGCTTTGTAGCGTGCTCGCACGCTATAAAGCGAGGGCAAGCAATGCTCACAAAGAGCCGAGGAGGCCGATCTTGTTACATACGCACAGCACAGGTATACTCTTTACAGCAAAGCACGGCCAATCAGAGTCGTCGTGTCCCGAGGGGTTCGGAATAATTTATGCTCGCCGCTGAGTTCTCCAAAGGACTAAAGTATCAAGTTTACAATATAGCGTAGTTTCTCTCTCTCTTCTTTCGGCCTTTCCGTTTCGTCGTATTCGCGAAAGCTTATTACACCCCTGTCTCTCACAGCTGAAGCGAGCCTACGAGATCAATATCTGCAACTGATCGCAAGCACCGCCGCATGCGGCTGCCTTATTGGATGCATATACAGGTGCTGTGCGAAAGTCTCGCATAGGCGTTGAGCCTCGGATCCGCTTTACGCAGCGCCACTTTAGTGACAGCATCTGTGTTTCTCAGAAGCTAAGCTCGCGTAAGTGTGCATTGAAAACTGAAATAAGGAACAGCGCTTATTGTATGCTGGGCCAAGAAACTACGCTCGAGGGGTGCGGCGAGACATATGGCGTGCGACGTAAACGGGTAACTGTGGTTGTCATTAATGCCAGACTGAGTGGTGCCACCAACAAATTACTGATTTCACGCGCATTTTCGAACGACTGCGCAGACCATTCGAAGCTGTCGAATGCGGCTTCCAGTGTAGAAAGAAATTATGCGCGTTGCTACACGGTGGGAAGGTATATATGGGTTTGCTCACAACTCAGTAGCCTGCAGAAGTTGTACACAAAGACGAACAAGCAGAGATAATGACAATAAATCAGACAACGAGCCAGTCGTGAAGGAAGCGTTATACAAAGTAAGCGATGAAAAACTTGACTTCACGCTGAGCGAGTGTATCATTAAGCTTTCATACGAAAGGGTACCACAAGCTGACGGTCGTAGCTTGCTATGCAGCCATGAATGCGCGGTAGCAAGCTCCTGTCCGTATCTTCACCATCTGAAGATTATGTGTATACATTTTCATAGTACCATTGCGCAGAAGTATAGATCGTCAATGAGTAATCTCCTATATTTTTCCTGCAACAAAGCAGGACACCTTTTGCTTATAACACCCGGGCACCTTCAAGACATGAGATTTGCAAGAGTACCCCTCCCCTTAGGCAACCTGGAAAAACGAGCGACCTTACATGTATGCCCAACGCCCGCCCGCCAGGCATGTAATCTCAACTTACTGCGAAGTTCAATAATCGAGGCTCACTTTTTACTCTCAAGGCTGTAATACCTCGCAGAGGCTATTCCCACGATCTCAGGGCCCCATGAGCAATTAATAGGAGCGCGCCGCTTCGTCACCTGTCTTTACATTTGTATAGCGCCTCGACCGATTTCGTCTATAGCACCGAGGCGTGAGACTTCAAAAGCCCTTTGCCTCGGAGAGGACGGCCGGCATCTCAGATCAGCGTAGACATGCGAAGAAAGTATTACCTACGCAGCGAAGGACGAACAGAAAAAACTAAAACAAATAAAACAGACGAGAGGCCTTTAAGGAACCGCAAGAACGAGGTCGCATTCGTGATTCGCGATCGTCACTCATCAATCAGAATCGATCATCATCGCGCGTACGCCGTATACCGGTTAGGAGGGTGTACACGGTAAAACGTCTTCCGGTCGCGTAGCGTATATATACGGCCATAGATCGGGGCAAGTCGATAATAATAACGATAATATACCAAAGAAGCAACCAATGTTACTACGGCCACTGTTTCGTGAAGGGAAGAAAGGGACAGGATACGGCTGCAAGAGCATGTAATTGGCACGTCCGTATTCTGCGCTGAGCGGAAGACGGAAATCCATCAGCGATATACATCAACGAAAGACCGGAAGAAAAGCGAATTTGCCGGTAGATGCTGCTGTAGAAGTGTTTTTTCATTCTTTTCTTCTTTTTTTTTTTTGAGCAGCGAAACATTCAGTTCTACGTTTACTATAGCATTTTATTTGATACTTCTGTCCCTGTGTCCAAAAAAAAGAACACCATTTATGCGAAGGCCGAGACAGAGCAGAGCACTTTATGATTGTTAAGATTCCCTAGTTATTTGGACTATATAGTTAAAATGTAAGCTGCTCACAACCTAGAAACGCGCAATATGTATGACGAGTTCGCATCTGTTATGTATGAGTTCGAATCTAACTAACATTTTCGTAGAGATATTTTGTAAATAAGCCTGCCTGGGATGCTGTATTAAGGCGGATTCAGCAGTAAATCGGAGCGAACGATGTGTAGAGCTCTTGTACACCTTGCCTAGCAGTTGTGCTAAGCGCTCGTGCTCTGAGCACACACACAAAAAAGGAGTAACGCATTCCTTATGGCTAGGTGTACTGTACCCGAACGATAAGGATGAACAAAAGTTGAGAATCACTTACCGGAGGAAAAGTGATGTAGAGGCACATGCTTGGTTATGGACTCGACCACATCGTGCAGTCCGTACATGCTCAGCAGTTCCTTCATCGTGTTTTCCGCGTAGTCCTTCATAAGGCTAGCGTCAGCGGCTCGGTGCTGCTGATGTTGAACTGGAGGTGGTTGCTGCTGCAGCTGCTGTGCTTGCGGTGGGTGCGACTGTTGTTGATGCTGATGAGGCGGCAACTGCTGCTGCGGATGGTGATGGTGATGATGATGGTGTAGGTGATGCTGCCGTGAGCCGCCCATAAAAGGCGACGAACCACCGGCCGCGGTCACAGGGGGTTCGTTACAGGGCGCCTGCAGTCGCAAGGGAGACGGCAATGACGATCTGCCGTCCTCCACAACGGAAGTCGGCACGTCATCGTCATCGTCCTCGCTCCTGCGGCTACCAGCAGCACCGCTACCACTCCCACCACTGAGGTCCACCACGGCCTCTGTAAAGCTGGAGAGCCTCGGCAAGGCCAGGCCTCCGCCCTCCGCGGACACCGCGCTACTGTTGAACAGAACCCGTTTGACGGGCTGCTGCAACTTTCGGCGCATCGAGCCGCAGTCACTTAGGTCCAGGGGTCCTTCCTCACGAACTGCGCTGGAAACGACACCTTCCGAACGGGTCGTCAGCACTGGTGGAGGAGGCGTCGTCACTGAGGACGCGGCGGCTTCCTTGAAGCACACCGATGGCGACAGGGCACCGTCATCGTCTTCGTCGACACCGTCTTGAGCGGCATCCGGCGCCGAGGCCAGCATCAGCGGGGGCCGAGGCTGTACGCCTTGCTCAGCGTCCTCCCGCTCATCCTCGTCGTCGTCCTCTTCCTCATCTTCGTCAGAGTCGGCGAATACGGCGGCGGCGATGTTCTTTGGCTGGAAGTTCTTCCTCTTGTTGCGCATGCGTCCGTCCAAGGCACTCTCAGTGTCCGGCCAGGGACAAGGCACTTCGCTGAAGGCGGCACCCGTGGGCATCGAGGAGGCGGCGGCGGCTGTGCTGACGGCGACCAGGGTAGGTTCCTGCAGAACGTCGTCGTCAGCTTCGTTGTCGTCCGAATTGTCGTCGGTTAAGGCCCCGTTCAAGGCAGCTTGCGGCCTCTCGTCGTCGAGGTCGTCCTCTTCGGTCGGGTCCCGGAGAGGAGGGGGCGGCGCCCGCGGTGAGCAGAGGTCGTCGGGCGCCTCGTCGGCGCAGGCGTCGTCTCCGCCCGCTGCCATGGCGACAGCCAGGTCTTCCGGGTCCGAGCTGCGGGCGAGTTTCTCGCAGATGGCGTTCAGCTTGAAGGCACTGCTGGGCGGCCGGCAGGCGGCTTCCGACGTCATGTCCGCCGTCTGGCCAGCGCGTCACTTGCTGTCGGCCCTGCGCAAGCAAGAAAAGAACAAAAAATATTAAGAACACTGGTCCTGTCAGCAGCTGTTTTATACGAGCTCCGTGCATAGCGAAACAAGAATGGCCGTCATGCAGGGCAGGTTGTTTTTGAGGTGCTGAACGGGTACATAACGACAGCGCAACTGGTTGGCTAGATGCATACGCCATACATACAGGCTCGATATTTGCTCCTGTCACCTGTATGCATACACGAGGCTTGACCGAGCCCGTGACATGGGGCCAGCACAGGCTTCTTTTTTTTTTTATCGAACCTTTGCCTCGAGAGTGAGTTATACAAACGTACGTCACTGATCTCCTTCTTTGTGCTTTTTCCTGCTGCACGAGCATCGAACGGGCAAGAAGACAACGCTTGTCCACACCAATCCCTGGCTTCGCCCACAATGTGATGATAAGGACACTGCCTCTCGGGACACTGACTCCAAAACGCGCATTGATCTACTTAACAGTCCGAAACATCAACGACCTCGCATTCCCAACGCACTCACGCACGAACTGTGATCAGTGTATGAGCACGCGACTGATTATCTGTATACCAATCGCGCTGCACTCAGGCTATTCCAAAAGCTCGGCGTCGTCCACTTTTGGTTATGTCCCACTCGGTTCCGGAAGGGAATTTCGGTGCCGTGAGTCCGTCCGGTTGGCTGTTCCGTAAGGAAAAGGACCATCTTTTTTAGAGCACCCAAAACTACACCGCCCGCATTTGCACGGCCAATCCCACGCAAATTGCGGCTCGCCGCAGTCACACGGGGTGAGAGGTCGCCCACGCTCGCCCAATCAGGCTCCCCATGCCAGCTCGCAACCACCACGCCAGGCCAGCACGCTATACAACCAAAGGTACATATATATCACGCTGAACTCTAAGTCAGTGCGGCGATACACATAAAGGCGATGCGCGCGCAAATATCATTCCTCTCGTAATGTGTCTTCGGAGGGGGGGGGGGGGATAAGGGGGTGAACGCTGCGCACGGAAACAAGAATCACACGGGCATCTGGCACCACAACCACATCCACCACTGCCACGTCTCTAGGTACCACGGATGCGGTCAGGCTGCAAAGGATCGGAGAGCAACATGCATGCAGTCGTGCCCGCATTCTCACGGGACCCGGTTCCAAAGACGTGTGCTCTTTCTCGCTCACTCTCCCTCCCGAAACGTAATCACGACCTTTTGTAATGACACTTCATTAAACAGACTGGAAGGACCAACACGTGATTGAGCGTCGACGACGGCATGCAGAACGCGGATGAGGATAAACAAGAGTGAGCCGATACCTCGAACAAAGGAAGCGCTAGCGTTTTTCTGATCGTTAGCGCACGTGCCCGAGGCATTCTTTCCCGTGTTTTCTTTTTTTTATATATATACCGCATGCCAGGTTAGAAGAAGACCGACTATTCCTATATATTATTCTTTCCCCGAGCAGTTAGGCTACGTTGGTCCCCCCGGTGTAGATTACCGCGGTGAGCTTTAGCAGCGTGTCTAATTCCGCAGCGTGCGCCGAACGAGGCATTACGAGGCACATCGTAAGTGCCCCCGCGTAATTTGCAGCTACTGATTGTCAGTGTGGTCGTTAACGACCGGTTAAAACAATCGGTTAGCTGTGACGACAAGGTATATATATATATGACTCCGTTTGAGCAAGCCGCCGGAGCGGGTTCTGATGTGTGTGTACGCTGACTGCGTCATCGAACCTTGTATTGTGTACCGTCGTGGAATGTGCACTAGTCTTTATAAAGGCGGCCGAAAAACTAAAAAAAATTTTGTGAAGACATAAGTAGAAGTTGCATGTCAAATATAATCTTGAGTGCCCCTGAAATTATCACTTGTGTTTTAAAGAAACTGAAGGTAAAGAAGAAAAAAATGGGGGGAGGAGGTTTGACGCTTGCGAAGCTTATCCGCACTGACTCTTGCTTCACATCAACAAAGTTTTTTTTCTTCTTCTACACCTTTATTTGCATGCATGTACTGCAAGACTTACTTACACAAGCACTGTGGCTATGTTTGTGCAAGTTCTTACGTTTTCTCACCATTCCTATAGCGAGAAATGAACCTTTATCGCATGTGGATAAGAAAAAAAAAGTCGGAAAACTTTGTGTTCATTTTTATACATTACGTTTATTACTTACGATGAACACGTTGAAGTTGGAACTATAGCTTCAGGGCCAAAAGCGAAATCACGATATAGTAATTACCGCCCAAAAGGAATGCGTAATACCAAAATACGCACTGCAGTAACAGCCAGTGAATTGCCATCCACGGTCAAGCGAAGGCATGCCGTGACATATCGCCGTTTCACTGCCGAATACGACGTATCGATTCGCACCGCACGCATCACCGCGCGTCCCGAGTGCTGGAACGCCACAGTGCGATGATGCCAAATCGCGCAGAGACACGGGATAAAAACGATGCCGTAGTGAAAGGAGGGGAGGAAGGGGGAGACAGCACAGCCATATACTCGACAGCAACTGATCGCAATTACGCGATTCCGCTGGTATACGTGAGCCACGCGATCCTCGAATCCGCGCTATACGAGGGCCAGCTTGTATAGCGAGGCACAGGGCGAAAGAGAGACGGAGAGCGCGTCATTAAACGCCGCTAATTGCGGAAGACCCCCGAAATGAGCGGGGCAAAATGAGCGTGCGCCCAAGGCGCCGGCGTGAAAGGAACGAGCTTGTTCCGTGCTGCCTGTCAACCCTTCCCCTCCCCCCCGGATCAGCTTCGTACGAGAGGAAGCGCTTTTTGCAGCATAGCTCAACTTTATTTATTTACTTATTTATTTATTTATTTATTTATATTCACGCAATCGCTCTTATCTCATAGTAGTTTCCGTAGAGCTCCGGAGGCCTCTGCGAAGCGGCTACTCAATAGAGACAATATGCAGGGTGGAGCTATCCGCAATTCGGCAATTAAAGATGGCCCGAAGAGCGCGCCACAAGTGCCGCGTGGATAGGATATACGCATGCCAATGCGGTGCGAAAGGGACCAAAAAAAAAAAAAGAAAAAACGGAGCGTGGGTTTCACCGTGCAGCGGTGTCTCGAGTTCGTCCCCACGCCATGCGGCACCTCGAGGCGCACCGATGCCAGCCCCTATAATAACGTCCCATTTGCGGTGGTGGGACGTCCTAACTTCGGGGAAAGGCCTTGCCGAAAAGTGTGGCGTGGTGGTCGCTCGCGGGCCGACTCGGAAAAACAACAGCGGGTATTAATGGTGCACACTAATGTGCCAAATGATCCCCGTGAGCTAGTATTATTTTGTCATTTATATCGTTTTTCCCTTATTTAAAAAAATTAGGCTGCACGGGTGGCGCGGTATCCCAGGTTAAATTTTCGAATTAAGCCTTGTCCTGTTCGGAAGGCGACCCCTGTGTCAACTGGCGTTCACATTTTCCGCCCGAATCCACGCGCAGATTACTGACCCCACCGTGCGCAGACAACAAACAATCGATAATACGTATACCTCTCGCTCGAAGCCGCAAGAGGAATCTAAGGTGATCTGTAAGTGGGAATGTAAACTACGCACGAACTCAATCGGCACTAATGTGGGATGGGTCTGATTGGGTTCGCCACGGTGTGCACGATCGAAAAGGGGTGGCGGAATAAAAGCGGTCATAACGAGTTCGGTATCTACTGATCGCCGATTCGAGAAGAGTCCAGAGCATCAAAGTTCGCCGACGCTCGGCACGTGTGCAGCACGCACAGGTGTGGATAGCTATGGGAACGAAACAGATGACTAAGCAGGAAGTCGAGATAGCAATTAGCAAAAGAGCCGCAAGATCAAGAACAACGGAAAATAAAGCAAACAGGCGCGCCCCTATAGAGTCCGCGTACACCCGAAGAAGCCGTGCAGGAATCTGGCCAACTATATACACCGCCTCCCGCAACCGCCATTATTACACGAACGCGTCCCGACTCCGTAAACGGGTCAACAAACCCGGCGCTCGTAACCACTCCCATCGGGCGTCGAAAATGTAGCAACAAAATGATACCACAGCCTGTTGCGTTTATTGGGCCGCGTAAAGGAAGAAGAACCGCGGAGCGGTCGAAACGTACGGCCCCCAACGCGGCATACCGTCCAGCCGCCGAGGCTCCCAAGATGGAGGCCCCCGCAATCCTCCACGGTGCCATGGGCTTGGCTTGACTTCGCCTGGATCTCGCGAACTCGAGTATCGTTCGGCTCGGGCTTTCCGCCTCGCGCCTCATATATATATACTGCGAAGTGACCGCGAACGAGGCACGCGACGCGGCCGCTTCGCAGATGATGGACGGCCCCGGGAGCATTTCTCGCAGCAGGAATCGCGGACAGAGAAGACCGTGCCGTTGCGAGCTCCGTGGAAAGAAAGAAAGGCAAGAATGAAGATCACCAGAATGTATTTCGAAAGCTGCGAGGTCTGTGAGTTAGCCCTGCTGTGGAATAAGGTGCGCAAAAAAAGTTCATTCCGGGGCGTTCGAGAAAAAGGTAGATTGAAGTGAAGCAGAATGCAATGAGATTAGCGATTCGGGACTTGCATGCTCACATTTCACATCCAGTCATTCAATCGGAGTAAATTTAACCCTCGATGAAAGATCTTCCGTCAACAAATTTGATATCCACCGAAATTGATGAAGCAGCTGACCTACTGTTACGACCAGTCGTAAACGTATAGAAGGAGAAGGATTGAAAGAGGAAGGACAGGGAGGTTAGCCAGTTCTCATAGTAAACGTATAAAATATCTATATTTCTATGTGCTGCTGTATTGGGATGAGCACACATTCACTGTACACATCCTACAACATTCGGTACTTGTGAATGACTGCAAAGGTGCAGGGGATGCTAGAAAATCCTGAAAAGTTGCACTTTACGTAGTGTCCGGCAAAGACTTTCACTGACGAATGTCACCTCTAAAGACCTTGATGTTTCGGGAGCCATCACCAATCACAATACACCTATATGGCGACATACTCTTGCAACGCCTCGATCGCGTTCATCTCTGGCGTTACCATATTATCGAACAGCTTTCCAAATGACATATGGTCCATCGTCTTCCTGGTGATGCATATTAGTGCACGACTGCGCAAATGAAAGAGGAATCTCTTGAAAATTCGGGGCATGCATCACATGACAGAAAAGAAAAAATTTAAAGTACTAAAAGCTCTTATACTATAGATGGGAACTTAGAATCAACAGAATTTATTACAGGAGCTCTTATTTCTTGAGACTGGCGTAAAGAACGAACGAGGGTGCATTTCTCAAAATACTATAGATATCGATCGAGATGGATCGATAATCAAGCATAAACGCAGTATTAACAACCGCACCAACTCGATCTCAACTGCAACGCGAGGACATCTCAACTAGCAAACTTCTCGAGCTAACCAGGGATCTGTAGGGACGTTCGTGCCATCTTTCGAAACTGTCTCATCTAGAGTCTTGCTAACCACACACTAAACTCGCTGAGAAAATAGATTCGCACGCACGAAATACTTCTCCGCTGTATCTGAACGAGGTCGAGAGACGCAAAAGTTAAGACGACCGAAATAAGGCGAAGCAAATAATAAGAAGACGTGGCGCACGAATTATCATGTGCTGATGCAGCCAGTGGCAGCAATATTTCATCGCTCGAGCTTCCCCAGGCACCACAGGCAAAGAAAGAAGAAAAGGCCGCCTCGAAAGGCCGAGATACGAAGGTCGTAAAAGCTCCCTTTTTTTCCAGCGTTTCTTTGGTTTCACGTGGGCGCACGCGGTATGGGAGAAGGCTGAAATGAAGTAGGCGTTGTGGAGTCTTTCGGTGATTAATAGCGCCCAGTATCATTTGCATCATTCGCGAAAACGCGCGTTGCGCTCAACGTAAAGTGGGAGAGATTGGGGGGGGGGGCGAAAAAAAGAAAAGAAGGCCATTTGCGAGTGAATACACAATATCGTGTTCTCCGACCGAAGACCTCCACCTATTGATGGTTCTTAAGAGACGCGGGAGAGATATATGGTGCCCCGGTAGAGTGCAGCATAATGCAGTCTACGGTGTTTAGCACATGCTGAACGACTGAAAGCTGACCATGTATTGAGGAGAGAGAGAGAGAGATAGAGAGAGAGGCGTTGTTCTTGATGTAAATGCAAAAGACGAAAAATAGGTGCGGAAAGGCGCGAGCCGTGTATGGTTATACGCAGAAGGAATTCTAGTATACCTTTATACTCACTGAAACGACGGGTTTCAAATCGATTTCTAATGAAAAGTTAATGCCGACCAGTGCACTCACTGAATGCGTAACTCATCGGCCCCGTTGCATTACCTCGTTCACTTAAGATAGCGGCCTTCCATCACCGCGCTCGCTGTCGCGTTGAGACGCGATACCTGGTTTATAGGACATAAAAGATGATGATGGTTTCCAAAGCAACTAGGACGCCGACATGGCCTTTCATTGAAGGCAAGGATGTCACCTAAAACGACTCACCCCCGTATTCTAGAACTTCCCTTCACTCAACGCTTCGCCTTCACTCGAAAAATCCGATGGGGGCGCCATCTCTAGGCACGGCAGGTCACTGCATATTAGCGATAGCCTGCTGCGATTCTCGAGTAACGCAGCGTCATTTTCAGCCAAGTGGTGGCGCAGTGCTCACCTCTGTCAAGTGAAGGGTGAAAGTCGAGTGGAGGAGCGTTTGTGAATACGGGGGTCAGTTCTCACTGGGAACTGAGTAGCTTTTACAGTGTGCCTCAACTGTCTAGCGGAGTATATTGGTATAGCGGAAAGACGACCGGATTCTCTGTATACGCACGGCGCCTTCGATAAATTAGGCATAATGCCGGTTCGGTTTCCACCGCAGTCCGCCACGCTGAATCACTGGTTACGATGCGTGGCTGCTGACCCGAAGGTTCGCGAGTTCGATTCCAGCCACGGCAGTCGCATTCACGTGGAATCGACATGGTAGAGGCCTGTGTACTTTACGTTGTCAGTGTAAGTTAACGAACACAACATGGTCCAAATTTCTGGAGCCCATCACTACGGCATTCGTCCTACTAATATCTTTGTTATGGAACGTAAAACCGCAGATATCTCTAATATTATTAGTTTTCATCGTACTATGCAACCAGGAAATATTTTTCTACGGGAGAGGGGGTTGGCGTAACAGCGTTTGATTTTACTTTATGTATGTTCGTGCTTGTTTTTGTAAATAAGTAATAGGTACATGACAAACTGTAAAAATAGAATCATATGAAGGAGGAGGAGGAGGAGGGGGCGAACCATTGAACCACGTTCCTGCCTACGTCACTGTTCGTAGCCGAGTTAGTAACAAAGTGCAGAACGCACATTTCTTTTTCTTTTCGCATAGCCTGTTTATGTACGCCTAAGGTGCCATAACAGACATACTTTACCGGTTGCGCTCAACAAATCCTTCTATAAATGGGGTACTACAAGAGGGTACTACAAAGTTTTTCGACCGTATACGATACCATGCTATACGGCACGCGCCTTGCTAGAATTAGCTTGTCGGAAGGTGTCTCGCTTATTAAACAAAACGGGGTAATTTGCGGTGCATTTAATACGCCACCGAAGGTATACGACGGCGACTTACGCAACGAGATCCAGCCAAGTATAGATTCTTAGTAACAACAACCCTTGGCGCTATCATTCTAACCATTCTTCTCGGAGAAAAAAAAAAAAAAAACGCCTCCGAGTGCAACCTACTTCTCACGCTATGAACGATACGTTGACCGAGCTGCGACGAGAACGTTCCCTGTGGAACGACAGTGCTTCCTGCTTTTAAATACCGGCGAGCCGGTGAGATGCAGGGGATCGAAGGAACACAGCATGCATCGGTGCTTGAAAATAGCCAGAAATTATAAACGCGAGCGAGCTCAGCAGCGGCACCAACAGGTGGTTGGTGCTATAAGCACATGCACGATGGAAGCGCGAACCGACGAGCTGCGCATAGAGCACGGCGCCCGAACCCGGAAAGAACCTAGCTTTTCAGAGGGTTCAAATAAAAAAAAAAAAGGGGGGGGGGGTTGCCAGGCTGCAAGATTGCAATCGAACGACGATGGTTCGAGACGAGGCTATAGCACAGTGTTATGGACGAGACGAATTCCGTGTGTATGTGCGAAGTATTAATTACGAAGCATTAATCACCACCCTAATTGGCACCCTTAGGAGTCACAGTGCGTGAGCCCGAACGCACAGACAGGTGCACAAGTGGGTGTTATACGAGGCACGGACGAAGCACTGAAAGCGTTCCTGGGAACAAAGCAGAGCCGAGGTGACACCGTTTGTTGCTTGTTTGTTTTCTTGTTTCCTTCCTGCAGCGCACGACGATGCCGACCTTTCATGCCGAAAGGGTCGCTTCGTCCTGGATGCCGGCTTTTCCCTCGTGACTCGACGGGCGCACAAAGGCGGTCATCGACTTCCTGGGTGCCCAGCTACGCCGGTCCTGCTCGCGTTGTATTATCTCGTCGGCCCTTCTAGTCTTTATTGTTGTTGTTGTTGTTGTTGTTGTTGTTGTTGTTGTTGTTGTTGTTGTTGTTGTTGTTGTTGTTGTTGTTGTTGCAGTTCAATCGCGGTAGGGATCAACAGCATATCTTTATGATCGTCGTCTAACCCACTGATTTGTGCTTAGGTTGCGTTAGTTTTAATTAAGATGTTGGGCTGCGGGACCCCCGCCGAAAAAGAAGTTTTATTCGTTCGAAACCCGCGCATAATTACCACGATTCGCGGTGGCGCAGGCTAAGAAAACCTGAAAAACTGCACGCTATGATTTTCATTCTTCGAGGAAACCTTTACGACATTGCGGCTGAGAAATTGTTATGTTTTATTTTATTTGCTTAGTCACTTATTGTTTTACCTTTCTGAGGTCCTCAACTTCTACTTTGACGAATCGGTCTATCGAGCACCCGCACACACCCGTATATTAGTAATAACGAATCAATGCCGAAATATCAATGTCCTCGCCTCCCTATGTCTTATTCCTTCTTCCACCCACCCTCTTTTTTTTTTTTTTTTTTGCCATGCACGCCAGCTGTCTGAAATAGAAGCTATCGTACGATTGACTCCAGAAGACAAAATGTGAACATGTGCTAATTCGCAGCACAATATAACTTCCATTGACACTAACTCTATATGGATTTTCATGCTCGCCACAGTACAGGTTACAATTTACAATTTGCCGCATAGACAATGAGGCACAGGCAAATCAGTACAGGCGTTGCCTGCACTTCATCGCATCCCGCTGGTGACCTGGCACAAGCCGGTTTTTCAAATTTGCAGTAATTCCTAAGCGGCGAAAAAAAATGCCCCCCGCCCCTAACATTTCACCCTTATAAGAACGAAAGAATGAAATTGTCGAGCAGCAGAAAATTTACACGAAAGCATAAAAAACAAGTACGATTGAAGTTGTTGAGGGGAGGAGATGACGAAGCACATGTACACTATATCGCACTGCGAGGTGTCTGCGCGTAATGTACGCGTACCTTATATGGGAGCGAGAAGATTGCAACGCCGTAAATTAACGAAAAAAACAAAGAAAGAAGGCAGCCAGGAAAGAAAAGCTCGCAGGCGGAATGGGCGCGACCAAATGCAAAACGCGCTTATCACAAACGGTAATATGAGGTTCGAAAAAATAAATAGAAAATGCTATCCGCCTCTTCCACTCAGAACCTGTACACGACCCTTGGCAGTGAAGCAAACCCAAGGTAAAAAATAAAAATGATGCAAGGAAGGGTTCGCGGATGCTTTAGCGAGGCAGAAGGATAGTTCAAATGCGCATCAAACGACGAGCTGGCAGCTACGAAGAAATTAGGAGGCGCGGATGGGTAAAGTAAGAAGAGAAATGGAAGGGAAAGTTGAGAAAAACATTATACGAAGCAAACATTCTGAGTTGCTAATGAAGGCGTGCAGAAGAACAAAGGAAGTGATGAGAAACTGCACATATTGCATACCCGCCTAGTATAAGATGAGTGTATAAAGTAGCATGCCTCCTGTAAAATCAGAGAAAAAAAAAGGCGAAACAAGATAAGCAGCCGGTTTTCTCTATCTTCATTTCGTTTTTCTTTCGCTTTTCTCGCTGAACGAGAAAGGCGAGAGGTCGGGCATCGCGAATCGGGCGTACACCACGTCACATCCGGCTTCTTAAGAGAACTGGAGGACAAACGAAGCTAAACGAACGAGCCGACAAAACGACGCGGAGGCTCACAGCAATCCCCTCGACGTTTGCCGCTCGCGTCGGCCGCTCTGGAAAGCTCGGAATCAGACCATCTCGAAGGATTCAAAGAGAAAAAAAAAAAGAGAAAGGAGAAAACTCTGGACCTCGCGCGATGTGGGATGGTCGATTGGCGTTGACCGCCCACATTCAACCAGGCGGAGGGGGTCCGGGTACACAAGGGCCGACCATGCAGAAAGCTACGCATGTTCTGTGGTGACCTGGGTGGGGATCCAATAATTTGGCGCAATTACACGCCAAGCGCGATATGAGCGGTTGGGGTCTGCAGGAATATACGCGACGTCTCTCGCGCGCACTATAAACCGCGCCTCAGTTCGTAGTGTACACGCACGCGTACACACGCACGAACACATGCATAGACGACTAAAACACGCTACACGCGTATAGCACGTATCCGTCGACACTGGGCCCCCACGGTGCCTTTTCGCGCCTGGCCGATATGGGCGCGCCGAAAACGTTGGCCCAGCAAAGACGAAGAAAGCTTCCACGATGTGGCGTATGGTATGTTAAACAAGTGTGCGCGTTTCGAACGTGTTACACGGGCTGAGTGGTTTTGTGTATACGGTGGTCGACGACATGTATACGACGCATCCATGGGGTACCCATGTGGTACCCATACCGCTCGATCCGGCGGCATAATGTGCGGGTCGTGCAGTGGGAGAAGCATTCAGACATAGCTGGAGATACAATGTGAGATTCGAGAGGGACAGTGCGCTATTACCCGCATGTAACTCTTATGCTCCACATATGCGCGAGCTGCATATAGGCGAGGGTATGCCGGCCGGAAAAGTACGCCCGGATCGTGCAGGAATGCGGGCCCCTTTTGAGGACGCTGTGAGCGCATGTGCGGGGTGGTCTTAGTTCTTTACTGACTGGCTCAAACTAAGCAACATAGATGCGTCACCTATGGGTCGGGGCGATTATAGCCCAGCCCCACTCCATGCCATCGGTCATTTTCAATAAACTTCTTACTATACTTAAAGAAGAAACAGAACACATCTAAAAATATAGATGGGAACTTCCACAGTACACGAAGCACGAAACAGAAAAGGTTAAGTGAAACAAAAAGTTTTTTTTCGTCCCATTGACGGAAAAAAAGCAAAGCTTATGCTAGAGCGGTTCTTTGAAGTGGATTCCAGCCAACTACCGAGGAAAAGTTTGTCAAGATGAGCGCTGTCAATGAAGAAACCCTTCTGCGAACCTTCATGAATTCGGACCCTGTATTCTAGAAACGCAAGAACGAGACTTTAGACATATCAGTAATCTTTTTTTTTTGAAATGTAGATTCGCCGTATGGCCACTTACAAGCGCGAATAGCCTTAAATAATTCTGTGCAATAGTGGAGCTTATCACACAACGCAAGAAATAGACAAGAAAAAAGACGAAAACTTGTCATTGGGTTACACCAGGATTAAAACAGACGTCAAACAAACGTGCGCAAAGCGCCACCGACAAACCAGGATGCCATCGTAACACTCAAGCTGTGTTCAATCATACACCTTACGCAAATTCTACATCCACCACACACTTCCGAGAAACGATTAAGGTGCTGTCGACGAACAGGAATTCGAAAATGACGCCAACATAGCATTGTAAGGCACGACGTATGCAGGGTAACTCCAACTTACCTTTGACCATCTTATAATAAGCTTTTGATAATAAGCACCTGAATTTACGTACGACGATGTTCTTGCATTTAGATTCTATGGAAATGCAGTCCCCCGGCGGTCGGGATTTGAATCCATGTACTTAAGCTTAGCAACGCTAGACTTTAAGAACTGAGCTACTGCGAGTCTACCTTGGGCACATGCTTCGAGAGCACAGAAAGCAACTAAAGCGCCACAGAAGTACCCGAACTCCAATAATCTGAGCGACCACTTGTAGACGGGACGTGCACGCTCTCCATAGTATGCTCGCGATTCTTTGTATATTCTTTTCTCTTTTTCTGTCTGCCTTTTCACCTTCTCCATTTCTTCCCTCGACGCAGGGTTGCAAACCGGACGTGCGTTCGTTTACCTCCCTGCCTTTTCTTGTGACTCGCTTTCTCTCTCTCTCTCTCTCACAGGAATTTCTCGCTTTTATTCTAGTAACAGGGACAAGATCACAGCATGGTGTAAGTGTAGACAAACCTGTGGGAATGTTAATTGCAGTTAGTTATCGCAGCATGGAAAACGAACAATACAATTACCAGTACATTTTGTATTCGTATATAACGAATAAATAATCCACCCGTAATGCCAGCGGAACAAACTATGAGAAGATAACAAAAGCAGTTATATTCTTAGTTTCTACGTATGTATTCATGCGGTTAATTAACCTAAAGCCATGCCAACTATTCAGGCACAGATATAGATTTGATTTATGGGTTCAGCTGCACAAGCTAGTATGCTAGAAAGCCAGCAAAGTACAAGTATGTACAAATACCCATTATAGGAGAATATGACAGACACATATCATTTTAGTTGCCAGCGTATCATTTCACAGATAAAGCCTATAGTGATACACAGACATGCACTTAGATACATGTTTGCCAATGTAGCGAACATATAATATAAAGAAAGACGAAAAGAAAGCTGAGTAGATTGAAAACCCGGTTTAGAGGAAAATGAAAAAGAACACTGTTGCAGCTCTAATAGCCCAGTCTTCTGATATAACGCATTCCACAAAGGGAAGGACCACTGACATAATTAAGATTTTTCGTTCGACAGCAAGGCCAGTGGTATCGTTTAATATTTTTTTCCCTTGCGGGCGCCACTTTCTCCGCTAAAGCCGTTATCACTCGATCAGCGTCTCTATAAGCTGCGACGAGATAGGCGCGAGATGTCAACTGAAAAAAAAAAAAAACAGAGCTCGCTCAGGTGCTTTAAAATATCTCATTTTACGAACTAATTTAGATGTTCTTAATTACGACAGGAGAGAGGCGCACACTGGAACGAACAGGTAAAAAAAGAAAGCCCGGAAGAGGAATGAGCTCCAAGATGTGAGGGGGTTAGTTGTCCTGTCCACGATGGCTTGGCTCGGATTACGGACGCCTGTATGCCCCGTCACTGCTGCACGCTGATCCTGCTATCAGGCCCGCACCGTCCCATTTTGGATGCTGCTATTGCGGCTGCTATTTTTGAGTCCAGCCTGCTTTGTAAAACAGCTTGATATATAGGCTTTTCGGTACAAGGCTTCCCCCGTCTTTACGGCAACTGATAATATCCAATATTCCTGTCCGAGAAGCGACCGCCTCTTTTTAGCTAATATGCGTAACTGATCACTTTTTGTTTGTAGTTTTATATACTGAAAACACATTGACTTCTTAGCAAGTATCTCGAAATAGTTTCGAGAAGCTCATCCGCAAACTTGGATTGATTTCCTGTGTTTTACGAGTTGCGATTGCGATATGACATAAGGAACACCGTATAATGTGGGGTATGGCCTAAGGGGCCGGACTTGGCCCCTTAGGGCTGGCTGCTTTAGGTCCACAAAAGTATATATACGCGGGTGTTTTCGTTTTATTCGCCCGATCAGGATGCAGCGACCATGGTCGGGCTTAGCAACATATTAACCGCTATGAGCTATGATGGCCTGTACAGGAAAACTTGCGGTGCGATCTCAGAGAACCTTTTCATCTCTCTCTCTCCCTCTCTATATCCCTCTCTCTCCATTTCTCTCTCTCCATTTCTATCTCTCTATCTCTCTCCCTTTCTTTCTCTTTCTCTCTCACACACACACACGCAAGCACAAGAAATATAATGTAGAATAAACATCCTTGAATAACTACTAGGAAAAGTATACATGCCATAATGCGTGCATTGAGTAGAAACTAGACAAGAAAACCGAGTGTCGACAGTTAGTATACTCATAAGCTTACAAACAGTGACTTCATCCTGCTGCATAAGATTATATTCACCGTTGTTACGCGCGCGCCTCGAGTGCGTGCACTCGTGACAGCGTCAATCGAGCCGATCAAGCAATCAACGGTATATAACCACCGTGTCCCACGCCCTCCCCCTTCAGAACAGCAGCGTCACTCGCTCCATCAGTTGACTCACTGCGTAAGCACACTGGCTCGGGCCTAGCGCGGTTTTCGATTCGTGGGAACAACGCGAACGAAATCGAGAACCAATCGCCAGAGTGCAACGACTACATGTAGAAACGATACCGGCAAAAAGGAAAGTAGAGGACAGCCGAGAGTGGCAAGGGTGCTCACGGAGCGATACTCCACAGCGAACCGGCAGCTGGTACGATTTATACATCGTGCGCCAAACTAAACGTATAAACCAAGCGAGATAGCAGGCAGTTAACGGAAGTTCGCGGTAAACAATGTCCCACTAGCAGCCGTGTGAAGCTAACGGACAACTCTCCGTTGGCTTCGTGTGGAACCTGTCTGGGAATAAAACAAAGCTGGCCTCTCGCTTCCCATGTTCGCTTCGATCACTCTTTCAGATACGCAAAACCACATCCCTCGATGACTTCTGTCTATGTCACCGAAGAAAAAGTATTACAGCGTTGTTCGCGTTTTGAAGAATATTTGCCTTCACACCTCAACCTGAAAGAATAGCGAAGTTTTGAGAAGTAGACGTCGTCGACAGAGCCGACTTAGCATTTATAAGTATGTCGCGTTGGCTAGAACTTACACGCAATGGTTTTCTTCACCGAATACCCCCTTTTTTTGATACGTCACTACATTCTTTTGCTTTTCTTAAACTACTGCTTCAATTCGGGAGTGAGGTAGCGAAACTACAAAATTCAATATATAAACAATACTGTCAAACATAAAATAAAATAAAATCAAGACGTTATTAGGAGGCAACCACAAATAATACGTACAAAATAATTGAACCAATGCCCTACTTGGCTATTGGCCCAAATATTGTCAAGAATATCGAATCGTATGGTGGCTAAGAAATAAAATCAAATTATGGTACACCCCACCAGTATTTGGCAGCTAATGCCTGGCCCCGCCGCGGTGGTCTAGTGGCTAAGGTACTCGGCTACTGACCCGTAGGTCGCGGGATCAAATCCCGGCTGCGGCGGCTTCATTTCCGATGGAGGCGGAAACGTCGTAGGCCCGCGTGCTCAGATTTGGGTGCACGTTAAGCAACCCGAGGTGGTCGAAATTTCCGGAGTCCTCCACTACGGCGTCTCTCATAATCATATGGTGGCTTTGGGACGTTAAACCCCACACATCAATCAGCTGACCCCTGTTCTCGACAGTTGTTCTGCAGGCTTCTTTAGCTTACGATTCCTGGAAGTGAGACGATACACGTTGCAATTCTTGTGAGCTGATCTACCACGTGTGCGCTCACACAGCCGTAGTATCACTTCCTAATATCTTGCATAAGTTCTGCTCTGGTTCGCTTAATTGAGCATAAACAGATCCTCGGAGCAAACACGCTCGGCCGAAGCTGGTTCCGCAGCCGCCGGGGCAGATCACACGACGCTAAACCAGGCGGAGCCAAGAGCAGAAACAATTCGCCTGTCAGCCAAAGCCATTTGCGTCGTCTGGCAGCGACGGGAAGTGTAAACCAAAGTGCAGAACCTAACGTAAACTAAACAAACTATGTCCGTCAGCGCGTCAGAAACACGGAGAGTTTGCATGCGGAGTTTACATTAGCAAACCGCCGTTTTTTCCCTCGTCTTCTTTTCTTTCTTTTTTTTGCGTTCCAGGCGTGCAGGGGGCCTTACGCTTCATGGTAAACGATTTGCAAGTGCTGATGACACCGCGTTAAGCTTTCCTATAATCCAGGAAGGCTTGTGCAAGAAAGGGGCCGCCAGACGGAATCCAACACCAACCAAATCTGTGGAAAACGCGAGAATTACTCTGAAAGTGATTCGGGCGAATAACGTTTGCTGGTAGTAAAACAACAACAAAAAAAACATACATTGACATATGCAGATTCCGTTCGTTTATCTGAAGATTATAGCGTCTTGTGGTGCTCACGATTACGTAGGACGCGAGCGATCCGGCGTCACTATTACGTACCGCTCGGCTCAGAAAATACTCGATGATTTTTTTTAAAGACAGGCGCGAACATTCTAAACACCGCATAGCCTACAACAAAGCGCAAAGCCATCTGGTTTGCACGAGAAAAATGCCCGAGGCAAACGCATGATTCGGCTCAAAGTCTTTTATTAGGGACCACGGACACTTCTGCTTCCAGGATGCCTTAACAAGGTGCCGTCCCACCATCACCGGATAAGCGTTGATATCTCCGGAGGAGGCCCTATTAGCTACAAACGGGTCACTTTCCTTCCCTCGCCTCCCAGCGTGACAGGTGGTCAAACGCTCGGTGTTTTCAGAAACTGAGAACCGGCCTGCTCATTCGCCGCGAGCTATAAGAATGCGTCTGGGAGAATCGGGACAACACCGGATGTGTCAGCGGCTCGCACGCTGGACGCTTGGCAGATGCGAACCGGCCACCGCGCCTTGTGGCGGGTGGGGCGCCGGAAAGCGAGTAGTAGGAAAAGAGAGAAGAAATGCGCGTGTCATAAGCGGACGGTGTGGGCCGTGGCGTCATGGCAATAGCGCGCTTCCGAGACTCCTTTTTCGTACAGCTGCGACTAGTTAGTTGTGTATTTTTTCTTTGTTTTCTTTTTTTTTCGTCGAGTAGGTGAAGTGTCCTTCTTAACCTTCGCGTCGCAGCGGCACAGCCTGCGTCGCTTCGCGTTGTTTAAGAACTTCGTAAATCGGTGAACGCGTTTGTGCAGCCTACTGAATGTTAGAAAACAACATTAAACCAATTCACTCTTACGTGGCTACGCGCGCACCAACTGCGCCATAGGCTTAGCATCCCAACACATTAGTAGCATGGTGATGATGGTATGCAAATGGGGCACATTAGTGACGTCAAAGATTTTAATTTATTCTCGGCGGTGCTGATGAGCTAAGATTACGTAATAAAGGTGGTCGAGAGGGCGATGTAGCTAGTACGTGTACAAACATCTGCCGGTGTAACTGCGTACGAACGAGCTATCAGAACCACCGAATTCTCAAAAGACGGAGTGGCCATGGCGAGAAGGTAACAAGAAAATCGCTCCATCGGGAAGGCGAGGCTCGGCGGTATAGTGGCGCCGTGTGTAGCAGCATCAAAAGAAAAAAAAAGAAAAAAAAAGGCCGAAGGAAATACACTGACCACGCACAACTCGGCGCAGCACGTGCTAAACCCCCTCGCCCACATATACCTTTTCCAATGCAATGCAGTCGGTCATCATCCATTCGTCCTAAGATGTGCGGAGTCGGAACGTGTCACACGGGGACCGGCCTGTCGGTATAGAAGAGGACACATCGACATCTTTTACCGTCCGCACTGCAGGGATCGCAACACGAACACGTGCTCGCTATTCTCAGAGACACTCACGTGATCAGGGCTCAACGCTACTGTCAAATGACGTACTCACCCTCCTCGTATACAAACCGATGGCCCCGTGCGTGATATCTGTTCATTTGCCTTGTAGGCCATACTCGAAAAAATATGAATGCCCGCATCTCCAAGACAAATGGCATGCATTGCGCGTTACCGGTTTGTGAACAGAAGTTTGCCTCGTTTACGCGTGTTCGCGGGACAAACGTACATTTCGTTATTTTTGTAGTTTTACGTTTTTGCTTTGGACGAGTCTTCTTGTTATCAAGTATGCAGGAATGGCAAGCACACAGGAAGTTGCCGGTATAGATGCAGGCAAACATGTCGTGGATTTATCAACATATACTTCTGAGCGGGTTAGAGGGAGACAGAAGGTTAGGTGGGCAGATGAGATTAAGAAGTTTGCGGGTATAAATTGGCAGCAGCAAAGCACAGGACCGGGTTAACTGGCGGAACACGGGAGAGGGCTTTGTCCTGCAGTGGACGTAGTCAGGCTGGTGGTGGCGATGACGAAGATGATGATGATGATGATGATGATGATGATGATGATGATGACTTCTGAGCTTCCAGAGGTTACCGGTACAACACGCGGCTGTTGAGACCCTTGTTCAGATACCGAGATCGGTGCTCAGGAAAAATGCTCGTGCGAGGGGGGGGGGGGGGAAGGGAGGGGTGTGATTTCGCGGCACGTTGGGGAGAAACTGATTTGAGAACCACCCACCGTGTGGCGTCTCACGTTCACTCACAGACATCCCCTCGAGATGTTGAACCCCTATGACTTGTTACAACTGGCGTAGGGAAAACGACGCAGAATAGGATGATTTTTGCGGAGTTTCTTGAAAGAAACTCACCGACGGCATGAGTTCGGCAAAGTCACTAAGGAACTGTCGAGTCACATTGACTACTAAAGAAAGAAAAAGAAAGTAGGAAGAAATGCTGCATATCTTATGGTCTCAAAGGAACACATCTCGCACGCGCTCTCCCACATTGCGCCGCTAATCGCGAGACTGGGCTTTTTACATCAGTGCTATAGTTACAGACTACATAAAGAAAACACTGCCAGTTCTTTCATCTAACTGAACTTATCTTTTGTTCTCGGTCGAGTAGTTAGAGCATAGATTGTATATTCTTTATGCGTTTTGCACAATTGGTGACTGCGCGCATTTGCACTTATGTGCGCGAGTGCACAGCGCGAAAAAAAGAATGATACACGGCTTAATCACCCTGCAGGTGTCGTAAACGCATACGAGAAAGTGAAGTAGAGTCCACGAGCACCTGTTGTTATTTTGACCCTTCGACTAGGCAGCGATAAATCGATTAAGATGACCGTTCATAAACATTAGATTACATGCGTGCCCACTGCGATGAAACGGCGTAATTAGCTTTCTCATCAGTAGGTCATCGAAAATATAACGAGTCGTGTGTTTAGAAAAAAAAATCATTCACCCGTCTGTCATTTCTAGCAAAACAGCACTTCTGATGTCATAATGTAGCTTAGTTGACGCCGTAGTTTGCATACGGGAATGGACATGTTGCAAGGGACCGAGCGTCCTTTCCGCGTCAAGTGAAAACAAGCTGCACTGACTGACACATGTCGAACTAGTTGATCAATTAATCGGTTTACTGGACAGTCATCGATCAATCACGCAGTCATGTATCGACTACTTGCAAGAACGATCGACCTGCCCTTCAAACGATGCTGAAAAGGTCATAGAAGACAGAAGAAGCAGTCGAAAGTGTAAGAAATGAAGAAAAGAATAGTAGTGTCGCGCACAATGTTTCTTGGGGCATCCGAGTCGCGCCGGGGCGATGCGTTTTCCTGTAAAGGCTTCTGCGTCAGCGGCTGCACGTGCGGCTTGCGTGACTCATTGAGCAGTGACGGACGCGAAGACCCGGCAACGATTTCCCCGCTTTCGCAAACGTCGCTTTCTGTTTTTTTTTGTGTTGTGTCCGTGGAGAGCGCCGTGTGTATGGAAGAAACACAAACAAAATGAAAAAAAAAACGGTTGCATATGGGTATGGGCACGTAAATGTTATGCAAGCGCCTTCGGTCTATAAGCTGGAGAGACCTCCTTGCGATTCGGCTCAAAGCGAAGGTAAACCTATTATTTCTGCTCAAATACATTTTAAGGCGAAATATTTGAACTCCTCAACTAATGCACCAAGACTACCGTCGTCGACGGGTTTAGTGTCTACAAAAAGAGATGCAAAATAGTCATCACGGGATGACGCCGTAATGTGACGATATGGTGCAGTCCCAGATGCAGATCACCATAACTTATAACGTCCTTACGACGTCCTCACGACGCCGCTTTGACGTCACACAGCGTCACGTGATATGGAGATGTCATCGAGTGACGTCGTCGCATGGTCTTAAAGTTGGCCGATCCTAGAGGCAATGCAAAAACACTTTAGGTGCAAAAAATTAAGAAGGAGGGGTGGGGGGGAGAGAATCAGTGAAATCGAGTGAAGAGAAATAGAAGAAGGAAAACAAGAACACGACTTTCATCTTTAGGTCCTTCTTACGTGAACGATAAGCTATCTCGCAACTTCTTCTGAGGTCAACGGCCGGCTCCAGTAAATGCTGACTGGAAACACCTAGAGTAGGGAATATGCATATAAATACAATAAAGAGAGGAAACCTTGTATAGGCTACCCTACAAACTTAAGAATGACAAAATAGCCATGAAATATGAGAAGGAAAGCGGGAAAATGTCAAAATAACAGCAGGAAATGAAAAATAGGATCTTTACCTTAAAAGAAATATCGGAGTAACCCACCCATATATCGACTCAACCGTCAATATTGGGCATACGGAGAGTGGCACCTGTTCAAGCACTGTCGCATACTTTGTCTACAGATACCGGATATAGAATCCCACACTGCGTCAGTGTCACGTTCACAAACATACATCCCATTGCAACTTGTCCCACAGCCGCATGTTGTCCCACTAGACCGCTAACACAGCTATGCAAAACGAATCTAAGTGCGAAGGGTGACTCGCCGCTTCATTATCATTTCTCACTACAATTTAAATTAAGTTCTCGTTAAATAAGCTCGCTCCAACGAATACCTTCGGCGGTTAATACAGTGAAGTCAAACGCAACAAAATGATGAATCACCATCAAGAAACTTATTGCGAGTGGGTTTTTTTGTTTCATTTATTTATTTTTAGAAGATGGCGTTATCATGCACGCCAAGGGCACGTATACATCTGAAAAATCCTGGGAGACGGCCGGTGGCGGTAGTTAGATTAACGACATAATTCAGGCGGACATCTCACCTCCTTCCTCCGTCCCCTTCTTGGCGGGCGGCTTTCGCAAATACGCAGTTCATGAACGTTACTCAAAACCACCGGGCCAAGTTTTTTTTTTATGAAGAACGGAAGAAAAAAAAGAAAGCAAGAAAGGAAGGAAGGAAGGAAAGAAGAAAGAAGGAAAGAAAGAAAGAAAAACGACGCCACTACCGTCGCCTAAAGGCGACTGTAGTGGCGTCGTTTGTGTGTGCGCCTTATAAGCGTAATGAAGAAGATGGGGCCGATGCAGAAAACAAATGCGAGATAGGAATCCCGCGCGAAATGGCAAATTGCCGGTAATTTTCGAGACACCACGCGGCAGGGACGAAGAACAAGTCGTGCCGTGGTGGCGGCGCACGGCGCCGGTTCGAAGATTCACGTTTTTGTATCAAAGAAGCGCCATGATTGGGTGTTGGATCGAGAGGCAATTTTTTTTTCATTGTTTCATCTTACGCAAGAGCCTGTCAGGCAGATGAAAATGGTACGCGTGCATGCTCCAAGCATTAGCCAGTTTTTTAAACACGTTAATGCACGGTCAAGTTTCATCATAACAGCAGGTTGACAGATGATATCCCCCCCCCCCCCCCAAAAAAAAAAGAAGCTTCCTCTAACCGCGGGGAATTCCGGCGATACTTCATTTTGTTCGTGAACCTTTTCGACTCCCCGACGAAACGCTATCGATAAAACGAAGAAGAGATGACGTGATCGAAAGTCATGACACGGTGTATAATAATAATAATAATAATAATAATAATAATAATAATAATAATAATAATAATAATAATAATAATAATAATAATAATAATAATAATAATAATAAGGAAGAAGAAGAAGACGGTACAAGACTCCGACCATTCTCAACAAGCAGGTGACGGCCACTGCTTGCGAAAACTAAACTATACAATAACCTAAACAAAATAGTCTATGGTGTCATCTGCTTATTCAGTCTGCCTATATGCGGCGTTGAAAAACACCATCAGTGTCGGCATCACGGCCCTGATCATTATTCGTTTATTGATTCATCGTTTCTGTATGTTTCACACCGAACAGTCTCTATAAGCGTGACAAGAAACTAAGGCATGGTGGCAAGAAAAAAAGAACATAATCGGAACAAACAACAAATAAATGCCAGTATCCTTAAGGTCATCGCCATCTCTCTACTTTCTGCATTCTGTTTGGTATGCCAGTCTTCGGAGTGGTTTTGGATGTTTTTTCTCCAAGGTTCGGCAGAAAGGCGAGGAAAGCTTTCGATTAAAGGCAAGCCTCCATCTTTATTCGATAGGCGCGTTTCATTTTTTTTCCCGCCGTTTACTATGTAGGTTGGGGTATACACAGGCGGCGGCCGCCGCCGAAGTTTGCTTGAACAGGCCAAATGAGGGCTGTCGCTGGCTGGATCATTTTTCCCCCAGTCTTTCCGCTTATTAATCCCGAGGAAAAAAAATAGACGCGTTTTCTTTTTTTTTCTCACTCTCATCGTTACGCCACCCTTCTTTTAATTCTTCTGCGTTCTTTTTCTTACGCGGCATCCAACTCTTGTACGTCGCGTTTCTAAAGTGAAGCTGCATGGTGCCGTTGAAGCACGGGGAGGGGGGGGGGGGCGACTTTCGGTTCAGAAAATTGGGAGCCCTTCCAACTTAATTACTTTCTCTCTCCCCACTCTGTCGCGTTGCGACGCCGTTCTCCGATATCAGCGTGAGACGATCGCTTGTACGAGTAAAAGAAAACCGACAGACTCCCCATTTTTTTTTCTCTTTCCCTTTAAAGCGCAAAAAAATATTAATCTATACAGCGAAGCGAATGCAATCTGCTGTCTCGGCCGCGTTTTTACAAGCACGCCGGAGAGGACCCTCGCATATAAAAGAAAAACGAATAAAAAGTGAAGCGGGATTCATGCATACAGGAAAAAAAAATGCATATAAATGTACGCGTGTAGTCGTTTGAAGGACAAGAGATAACGCGAAAGATTTTTTTTTCCACGAATCCCCAGACAGGCGAACCAGAGAGAAAAAAAAAAAGGAAAAAAAAATTTCGCTCCAGCCAAGGCAACGCATCGGCGCAGAATGTTGGTTATTAGCGACGTTAGATAGAGCGAGCAAAATTAGTCAGGCGGACCCAAAGCTCTCGGTCGAGCGTTTTCAAAGAATTCCACGAGAGAGCGTATAGTTAACATGGAAAGGGCAAGGGAAAAAAAAACTATAGCTAAGTATGCCAAGAGACGTGTGCAATCCATTTTTATGCAGATTAAGGGCCGTTGTATCCTGTATATGTCTGATCAGAAATATGACCCGAACGAGAAGAAAAACAAAAACGAAAAAAAAAACTCAGAAGTTTTGTTTCACAAAGCGTTTGACGGGCGATATTTCATGCGTGGAGACGAGCCTGGGGTTTATTAACGCAGAAAAAAGTAGAGATGATATTTTTTTTAGTTAAGCGAACCGTGTTTTTTTTTTTTAAATTCCAGTCTAAACTTTTGTTCAGTAGATAGATCAGACCAGTAGGCTGCGTTTTTGCGCAAACTACAGACTGCACCGTTCGTGATGGTGCATTCCCTGGGGCACGCTTGCGCGAAACTGGGAATTTCCATCAACTGAAACGACAAGCTCTTCCCTTAAATCGAAAATGGTTAAGCGCGGAAATGGTATGCGCTAACACGTTTTTGGGTATGCGCTGGCTTTCAATGTTGCCATCTTGTCAACCGTCACGATTATGTCTATTTTAACTAATTTCTGAAAATGGAGTGTAGCTGGACGTAAAAAAAAAGAAAAGAGAACAAAGAAAAAAACTGCAAGCAGACATTTTCATTTTCTGGACAAATTAACTTTCTTCCCTGGCTAGTTAGCTTCACCACAGTCTCTGTGTAGTCGTTTCAGACGGCGTCGGACATTACGAAAGGTATACGAATTGCGTAACAGGTCAGACATTATAGCAAATATTATCCGGTGTTTAATGTCCCAAAACCACGATGTGATTATGAGGAACCCCGCAGCGGAGGGCTTCAAGAAATTTGACCATCTTGTGTTATTTGACTTGCACTGCCATCGCACAATACACGCGCTTCAACAACTTCACCTCCGTCGAAGAACGGCCGCCGCGACCGGGTTCGAACGCGCTACCTACGGGTCGGCAGCTCAGAACCGTAGCCACTGATCCACCGCGGCGAACAGGTGAGACATTGGAACCAGGTGAAATACTTTCGTAAAATCTCCTCATTTGCCACGAGCAGCAAGAACGGGCATGTACCGTATCCTGGGTAGGTTTAGTAAAACGCAAACAGTAAACGAATTAACCCCGTTTTTACAATTTTCAACGATCCTTATGATATTGTATTGTAATATTATATAATCTTATCAGCTACTAGAACTTTTCACTCGTGTAGTTCGCTCTACTGCAATACTTAGCATGGCTGGAAGGTAAGAAAAATTTGGGGCATGATATGTGCCAATGAGAGAGAGAGAGAGAGAGAGAGAGAGAGAGAGAGAGAGAGAGAGAGAGAGATAAAGATGCAAGGAAAGGCAGGGAGGTCAATGAGGATATACAACACACATATTAGTATGAACAAGTTGGAATTTCGAGGAACTCGCCTGTAGGCTTGAATCTAATCATAATTCGATTTTCCTCAATACACTTAGATTCTCCCTTTGATGTTCCGTATTTACTGCTTGGTGCGTCATTACAGCTGCAATCGCGCACTAGCGTTTCACGATTTGATGCCACTGTGTTGTGTCGAACGTGGGTCCGGTTGATGATTGATATGTGGTGTTTAACGTCCCAAAGCCACTATATGATTATGAGAGACCCCGTAGTGGAGGGCTCCGCAAATTTTGACCACCTGGGTTTTTTTTTAACGTGCACCCAAATCTGAGCACACGGGCCTACGACGTTTCCGCCTCCATCATAAATGCAGCCGCTGCAGCCGGAATTTGATCTTGCGACCTGCGGGTCAGCAGCCGAGTACCTTAGCCACTAGACCACCGCGGAAGGTTAATAGGCATGTACTTGCAGGAAAACAAATGTGTGCTACAAATGTTAGGAATAGACATGGATTGAGCGTATATACGAAGATACTAGTAGCTGTGATCACCAGCGATATGACGCTCTTGTTAAGCATACGCTTTCTATGTTTGGAGGAGTGTTTTTTTTTAACTAAGTACGCAGTGGACAAAGAAGTACGCTGCAAGAAAGCACCGAATATTTTGCATATCGTGTACTGATAGAGTAGCGTTTCAGCCAACTCTCAAGATACACTGTTGCAAATAACGTGATGCCTGATTCTATCACAGCCGCCGGTCCTGCAGGGTCCCACGTTTACCTCGTAAAAGCCCAAGAGCCAACGTCATACTGCCACATCCATAGTCACGCTGGAACGTCAGTAGTTTTTTTTTTTTCAGACTCTTTATATCGGAGTTATCCGTTAGTCCCTCACCTCCCCCCCCCCCCCCCGCTGGAACAGAATGAAGGTTTGAGAAGAAATGCCACCCGTATATCGACCGACCCGCAGCGACCGCAAAACTCAACGCCGGCAACGACGATCGCAGGCCAGAAGCAGCGATATTCCGTGGCTGGCATCAACTGCATATACGCCGCCGCTTCACGTCACCATTATTACCGGGGTCGCCGAGAGCCACCGCGAAGAAGACAATGCGAGGTGAGGCTTTAACGCAAAGAAGCAGCTCGCAGAGCGCCCGTATAGACTCCGGGCTTTGTTACAATGCATCCCGTTGTGCGTACATCTTCTTTCTAGCACCCTTGTATGGCGGTGAGTCCATCTAAAAGCTCCGAGCAAGGCAAAAAGAAGGAAAAAAAAACCCTGAGAGGGTGTCAGTAGAGACAGAGGTGTCACGGCAACGCTTCACCGCGCGTACGATGAGACGTGCACGCGT
The DNA here is from genome assembly GCF_043290135.1 of Rhipicephalus microplus. NCBI lineage: Eukaryota > Metazoa > Arthropoda > Arachnida > Ixodida > Ixodidae > Rhipicephalus > Rhipicephalus microplus. The sequence continues at coordinate 30,401,024 of NC_134702.1, forward strand.
TACTGCGAAAGCGGGACGCGTTGGTCGCGCATACGGACATCTTTGAACCCAGCGAATGTACAAAAGAAACGCTATACACAACGACTGAAACGTCAAAACGGTCGGTGGGCTGACCGGTATGCGAGGCGCGAGTCGTGGCACTCTATAGAACACTCTTCAAGCTCCTCGTGGCGACCCAAATAGGCGTGCGACAAAAAGGTGAGATGACCGTCTGCGAGGACGAGCGGGATGTTTATGTGCGCGGAAGAAAAAGGAATGAGAGAGGGAGAGAGAAGCGAGCGAGCGGAGATTGAATGCGTCGGTGCGTGGTAGCGGTGGCGGAGTTACGGTCGAGTCAGCGGCGTTAATGGTCTATAAGTGGAAAACGGAAGCAGCTATAGAGCACGCTGCCGATGGCAGTGAGCGTGTGCCACTTAGCCATAACGAATGATGTCCATCGCAAGAGAGAACAACATGTGAGTGAGTGAAACGATTCTCATGCGGACTCGAATCACTATTTATAGACCTATTCCGCGGGAGAGAAGAAACCACTGCGTTCTAGACCGTGGCACAGGCGCACAAAGGCTGTCGTAACTGCTTCAGTCTATAGAGTGTTTTTGGGAGGGTCGCAACTATTTACCACAACCCATCGGGGATTATGGCGGCACCCAGAGTAAAAAAGGTGCATAGACGTGCCTGGATCAAAACATCAGCCTTTTGTTGGTCGTTCTTATAAGGAGCTACAAGAGATATAGTCTACATAGCCACAGCAGAGCCTGTGACAAAATATTTTTTAAAGTAACATTAGTTGTTTCCTAAACCTAACCTGCGTCCATTCCCAGGTCTGAATATTATACCAGCATGCTACGTGACATGCATGTATACAGGCGCGAGCAAGTATAAGATGGAACACCGAATTCACGTTTAATCAATAATTGCTTGTAATTTACCGACGTGCTCAGCTTCAAAAAATACCTTTCCTATTGGGCATTAAGTGTTGTAATCATTACTGCTATCGCCAACGGCGCTTAGCTGCTATGACCTTTGGAAGAAAGTTTACGTGTTGCCTCTCATATTGCTTGCGAATGTACAGCTGTGTCAGTGTAGACGAACCGACACATATGTTTTATTACCTTCGCACTGACACAGTCAAAGTGCTTGTTTAGAGCAGTAATATTACCTTTTACACAATGTAGTCGCATACTCAGCGCTACAAAACCAGAATTGAACAGTGTCATGTACAAGGAACGTGGTACAAGAACAAGCAAACCGGGCTAACAGCTAAAAAAAAAGTTGAATAACGTTCGAGTGTTCTAAATGTTCCTCGCCGCCGGACAAAGCTTTGATTTTAGAGCCAGCAAATCGCGGGCAGCCTGCGGCAGCTGTTCCCAGTAGCGAGAGTTCAAAGAGGCATGCCGCCGATGCATGTAATTTAGCTCGTGGCAGTTAATTAAAGCCAGACAAACAAGCAGAGACGTCGCATGTCAAACAAGGGTTCCCGTGACAGTGGAACAACTGCTGCTCGTTTCGTTAGCGTTTCGCTCTAATTCTAACTAGTAGAACGCGGCGCTCGTTCTGCGCCAAGTGACAGTATTAAGAACTAGCAAGAAACTTCACTCAAACATCCTTTGCGCCTTAAAGGCTCGGCAGTAGACGAGTAAACGAGGAACCGAGGGCAAGCAGAAACGGTCGCGCGAGGATACCTGGAATCCTTGGTGTGGGTCCAGGTATTTCAATACAAGACGCGTATAGCTTTGAGATTGTAGACTAACGACGAGGAATTCGCGGCAGTGAGTGAATTAATGCTCTGAGCTATTTCGCGGAAACAAAGCGCGATTAAGTCATTAAGTTCGATTACATTTCTAGGAAATGCGAAAAGTAGTAGAGATGCTTACGTCGTGGAAATGCAGGCCCCGCGATTATATACGAACGAAAGCAAACCGCGAGAAGTTCTTTAAGTAGATGGAGCAGATTGTGGGTTCGAAATGACTGTCACTTGAACGCGCTTAGAAGAAAAGAGTGTTCGTGGGTCATGTTGAGACGTTCAACGTCTCAACCTGACCTACAAACATTCTTTTCTTCGAAGCGCTTTCAATTTACAGTCATCTTCGTTTTTTAACGACGTTAGGATAAATTCGTAAATTATCCTAGCGTCGTTAACGATTAAGATCACTCACACTCACTCACTCACTCACTCACTCACTCATTCATTCATTCATTCATTCATTCATTCATTTATTCATTCAGTTGATCGGTATGCTGCCTTAAACTTTATTTAGGCTCTGCCTTTGCTAAGCACTCTTCGTATTTGGAAACCGCTCTTCCAACTCGAAACACCTTATATGATAATTCGGCAAATATTTCCATAGTGTTTCGCAATTCGCTGTAATTAAGGATTTTAGGTTCAAAATGAGTGCTTGCCCTTAATCAGCACGCCTACTTTTTTTTTACTCTTCTTCACGGTGACTCGCTAAGCGGTTGTCACGGTATATGAAACCACAAAGTGTCGTGTATTCACAAAGTCAACGCAATTTTTAATCATTACAGGGTGGTAATGTGCAACCTCTCGGTGAAGGACGGTCAAAGGAGCTAAAACTGTGCAAGACTGTTCTGGGAACCATTTCAGCGAACATGCTTCTCCTTGAAGTGCCCCCATATGATTCCCTTGGAATGCTTCCACGAGAATAACAAGAATCTACGGCGATGATAACAAGAATAAAAACGAACAGCAGAACCACGATATTGGTAGCTCACCATTGTCGAAGACTCTCAGTGAAAAAACAAAAGAAACAAGAGGAAGGGGGAGGGGCAACAACTACCGGGTGGTGTTATAGAGAAGAGGACGTCCTCATGCACGGGGTGGTAGGGGGGGGAGGGGGGGGACGAGAGCGACGGCGTGCCTTAGGGCTGCTCGCTAATGTGCAGCGTCAGCGTTATTAACGACAACTCTCACAGAGACAGCTTCTGGTAAACATGCCCGCAGGAACGATCCGGCCACCGATATGATTAACGATGGCCCGCGAAAGGGACAGAAACACTGCGTTTATATGCCGGTCTATAAAGGGAAAAAAGGGCTGCGCGTGTTTACGCTGCGCGATGTATAGTAGCTGCCGCCCGAGCACTATAGCCAGCGGTGGACACAATGAACGCCAATATAGGAGGCGCGTTTTGCGAAGAAGAGGCAGCCGCATGTGTGGACACTTCCGTGCTAATATGTGCGTGGCGAGAGAGGGACGGATGAGAAATGATCGACGGGGTGGGCCCATTTGTTTTTGGTCCGAAGTCGCGGGCTGGTGACGACGTGAGCGCAGTGCTGCGCATATAGCTGTGTAGTTTGTCGCGTAGCACGACTGTACCCAGACCGTTTCGATTAAAGCGGCGTATCTTAGCAAAAGACTGCAGTTGCCGTCCGAAAATTTGAGGTTTCAGGTCTTGTAGCATTTGGCATTTGGTCGTGTCACTCAACGGTGTTGAATGCAGACGGTTCCTTCACGGCGATGTCTGCGAGTTCGTATAATTGAAGAATGCGGGAGACGCACGTGAAGCGTTTTAGTCAGTTCCTTCTAGACTTCGTCCAGGATTGATTGACTTCGACGGAAAGTCGTAAACGCCGAGATGAATCGCGCAGCAGAGTATAAGGTTTTAACGCCAAAGACCCGTATAACATGCGACAGGACAGACGTAAGTACCACTTCGGAGGCGACAGATACTCGCGTGCTATCTTGCCGATCCATACGTATACTGCTGATAGATTATATGGTGAATACACATCTCAGTGGACGTGAAAGACGAATCAATCAGTGGGCGCGAGGCAAGCCAGCTTCCTTAAGCAACAGCAACAGTGACAGAGACTGGCACCCTTGAGCCAATATGTGTATAGGTTGTTTTGTGAAGGCCAGCTTCAAAGATATTATGAGCAAAACTTCTAAGCAAACTATAAGATGTTTCTTCCAAATGCCCACAAGAAGTTTATAGATGACCAGTGAATTCACATATACACACGGACGAACAATTACTTACTCTGTCTCAGTAGTAACCTCAGAAATTTTTAGAGTACTACACAATCACTATCGTGGCACTGTGAAGCTGATTTTGGGCGAGTCGTGAAATATGAGCGAAGATGGGCGACTGTTTTGTAATGTATACGGTATTCTGTGTGTCACTGTATAGCTTGCTCACGCGCAGATGTTATTCGCAACATGTAGAGTGAGGTTGCCACATGTGTATGTGTTGTTACTGATACGACACTATTACTGGAAACGCGCTGTCGTAATGTGTTCCAATTTGGGCAGATCCTAAAACGATATACACAATTGAAATTCTTTACATTTCCCGGCGTTTGGTCCCACTGATAAAAAAAAGGCTTTGCAAAAATAAAAGAAGCGCTTGTCGCTTATGATTCTGTTTTGAACATATTGCTCGAAAAGATGATGTCTATATTAAGCGGTGAAAAAAATTATGCCGCTGTTCAATTAGTGAAAAAATTTGCGTAGAAAGCTAAAACACAGAATAACCTGTTCAACGCTTATGCGTCATGCTGTAGAACTTATCAGAGCGGTCCATTTTTTTACAATTCGTTACTAAGCATAAATCTCAGCCTGCAGCATGCCTAAAATAATTGAGGCACGTTACAGAAGGCCGTACAATGGACCATACAGCATGAGGCAGCTATGAATAGATTGAGATTTAATTTAACTGCACGTTTGCGTGGCTTGCAAAAGAAAACGATACGAACGTAACATTTCAATAAGGCGAGATCTTCGCACTATTATAACTTGTACGCCTATTCGAACTCATCCACTGCCATGTGCGCTAACCGAATACTCCCAGCGCATAGAAGACAATACGGTCCGTCTATTGTTTTACCAGAATTACGGCGTTTTGTTCCGCGCTCTTTTATTCAGTCTTATTAATACTTGAAAGGCTTCTGCGTTAAAGATCCAAACGTGTTTTACGGCCTACCTCTCATCATTTTTCATTATTGTTTCTTTTATTTACGGCAGTAGTCTCCTCCCCTTTCTTACGAACCCTAAACTCTAAACACGAGTCAAATTTAATGAGTATTTCTCGCAGGCAAGCGGACAGTTACGGATTTACGACGATGGGGAATCGTTACACTTCAGCTGCTGCCTCTAAGCGTTACGCTGCTAGACCTTTGTTTCTTCGACACCATTACGTTACTATCCCTTCTTTTCGACGCTTGAGCTACGCGTTTCACTTGTTCTTTTTGTTTTTGTAAGAAGCCATTTTGTACTCATTCTCAGCTATGCCCATATCCCTCCTTCACTCGAGGACCGTAAATTATTTGTAACCAACCTAAGAGTTATTAACTAAGCGCAGCTTGCGAATGTTCGCTTTGAAAAAGAGAGGGGAAGAACAGCTAAAAAGGTCGCGCGGAGCTAGGTGTCACATATTTTTCCCTCGCTTTTATTTCTTTTTCGAGCGTTCGAACTACATTCCCCGAAATATTCGAAATTAAGACATCCGCCCACCCGCATTCACCCTGGGTATTTGCGAATGTCCTCTTTTCTTCTTTTGCGTGGAAACGTTGCGAATCTTCGTGCCTGTCAGAAAAAAGAAAACCGAAAAGCGATATGCCCCGAAATGTGAAGCAAAACAGACGATAACTCTACCGCCGCGGAGACAGTCGAGAAACGAAAGAAGAAAAAAAAAGGTGAGGAGGGGGGGGGGAGTGTCACTGTCACGCTGGGAGTAAAGGATGCGCATTGAAGCTGTAAAACAAACTTTCGACCATACGACACTTCGCTGTAGGCGCATCCTCCGTGCACCGTGCAAGAAAAAAATACGACAAAATTAGTAAAAAAAAATGCCCCCGCGACTCCGAACAGCTCGAGTGATGGAGAAGGCAATTTAAGAGAGGCAGAAAAAAAAAAAAACCCCGAGTGTCTGGGTAGGAGTTAGAGATATATATTTTCCTAAGAACCAGATCAATATATATATCGCTGCCGTCACATCAAGTCCCATATATGGCCTAGGGAGGGGGGGGGGGAGGTGTCCGGGAGGAGGGCGGACTGAATGTGTTCCCGCATTCTATCGCTTGCCATCAACCGTATATTATTTTAACACGCCGAGCGTAAAAGCTTCTCTTTTTTTCTTCGCCCCTCCGTCGTGAATTTGTTCTATATGTTTATACTTCCCGCTGTCATTAAATGAACGAACATTTCAGACTCGGGAATCCGAAATCTGGCGACGTACAGCAGACGTCGCTCAGACGCGACCCTCTTCGATTCTGTATGTCTTGCTTTACTTATTTTTTTCTGATCTGTACTTCGTCTGGCGTTTAAAAAGTGCACGCCGTCTCTTCTATACCAGGACATGAGAAGAGACGCAACATGTGAAAAGAGAAATAATCCAATCGGTTACTATACCGAGACAAAAATGAACTCAAAAATGAATAAAGTGTCAGCTGCGGCTTGCTCTCGTAAATATCACGCAGCTTCGGTTTATTTTTTTATAATATACGCTTCTCTTTCTTTTGTCAGTAAAACTACCTATAATACGAGAAAATAACTGATTATTGGTGCCACCCCCCACCCCCCGTGATTTGTGGGGGAATGGATGGGAGAGGGGGGTCAATGGAGAAATGGAGAGATACGTATGTCGCATCTCCGTTGTTCGTTTGCGAAAGCAGCCTCGCGTGTATTCAGAGGACAGAATCAAGCACGCAAAACTTTCTGACATTCGGTTTCGGTTACATGTTAAATGCGCGCAGCATTTCGGAAGCGACTCAGAAACCGTTATCCAATTAGAGACAGGCCACAATTAGCCGGTGCCGTTCGCGCGCACCACTTGAGCGCTTCGTCATTGGCTGCTAACGACCACGTGACCAATAGAAGTGGAGCGAGCGCGATGGTACTCGCACGTGAAATCATAAAAATCGTGACAAACTAAACCGCTCATGATTGGCTACGACTCTACCTAGCTTCTGAAGAACGCTGCACGCTATTAGGAGGTGAATCTTAAGATTGTATCTAGCGAGCTGACGTAGCTCACTTGATGCATTTACACTAAGCGCGATTGCATTTTGCACTTACACTTTACTTATCGCACCTCACGTTTGACGCAATTAAACGGATTCAAGTGCGGAACAAAAAAAGTGACATAGACGTTATTGTCAAAATGTTTTTCGCTCGGAGTGTCAGTTGGAAGGGAAGACTTTCTTTGGCGCTGAAAAGACGGTAAATGAGGAAGGAGATAAGAGAGAGGGATAGCTTACCTTGTACTTCGCGAAAATTGTTACGGCCCGCTCCGTACGCGAACAAGCGCCTATACACCTGAATGCGGAGTGATATTCTATTAACGAGGCGCCAGTAATTAAAAACGATCAGCGGTGACGGGCAGATGGAAGACAAGACAGGCGCATTCTTACACGTGGCCTTGCATGCTTTCCCGCCATTTCCAAGCTCCTCCGTCCCGACTTCATCGCGCGTGCAATTATTATTATTGGCAACTCGGCATATTTCGCGAGACGCACGCCTGCATTCAGATTCTGCAGACGTCGCCTTTCAATGCTATACCTATTATACCCGGACAAGTCGTCAGAATGCGCGACCGTTGGGTGAACGGGAGATTCGGGCCGTGAAAGCGACGTGTCATCATCAAAATGCGCGTTTGCACTGTTTCGTTGCGAGCGCCGAATATTTGAGCAGGTGAGCCGCCTTGCGGCTCACCTGCTCGAACGCTTGATTACCACTGAAATTTATCAGCTCATTTACTAAATGAACGTTCACTTTAAGAATGTCGTCGATAGTTTCTCGAAGAATGGAAAGCGGCACAGGGAATGAAAATACAGCAAGTATGATTTTTAAAGCGACAAGGCCTAGCTCCTGTGTGTAGCAGTTGCGAGGTACGTCGAATAGAAAGTATTGGTGCCGTTGTCAATAGAAAGTATTGGTGCTCCACCTTTCACTTCATCGTATAAAGAAAGGGAGAAAGAGCGAGAAATGAGGGAAGGGAACGGTCATATAGGGTAAGAGACACAGAGAGGCAGTACACGCTGACGTCTGAGTCCTTCAAGTTTAACGTTAATTGCACAAAAAAGAAAGCTGCGTTCCGCCATTCTGGGCGTCCTGTCCACACGTCGGCGTCAAACATGCCCCAACCAGTTTATCGCGGTGACCAACCACACAGAGGAGGCGAACTCAAGCCACGCTGCTCTGCGAACGAAAAGACGCTATCCGTGCCAACGTCCATCAAACGGCCATCGAAAGCAAACATGACCGCGTACAGCTGTCACTCGAAGCGCCCAGAAGCGTGGGAGAGATAGATTAATACAGCGACAACATTACGTTGCAGGAGCGCCTGGGTGAAATACTTATCTTTGTGGAAGGCAAACAGACGGCGCCAGACAATCCGTTGAACATTTAGCAGCAGCACGAACAACTTGCGTATACTTAAGGGAATCGCTGATGCGATATCGGCTGCCATTTGAAGTGGACCAAACACTCACCCCCCGGCTATAGTCGACTCACATAATATAAAGGTGCTTCGATCAATGATATAGCTCGGCGGCATCGTATCTGACTCACAGCTCTGTGATAACCAAAACTTGATCACTAACAGTCTGTGACAACTGTACTATCTGCGTCAAATGAAGCCCAAACAGCGGCAAGCCTTCGCGATGGTATAGTGCGCGCCGTCCACTAATCACCATGAACAGGGCACGCATATGATGATGATGATGATGATGATGATGATGATGATGATGATGAACCATCATCTTTGCTGGCACTCGCCCACAAAGGGGGATAGGCCATATATGCGCAGAGCTGGCGAACAGGATGCGCGCGCCTGTGAATAGCGATAGATGTACGGCGCGCGCCATATACCATCGCGAAGGCTTGCCGACGGTTCGGGTTTCATTTGACGCAGATGGCATATATGATTCGTTTAGGTTGGATTGCAGACAGACGGTGGTCGACGTTGCCTTCCGAATAACCGTGAATTCGTGGCTCTAGAATAACGCAGACGTTAAAGCTACCCAGACTGGCATCAACGCAGACATGCGTGTGCCCTTGACTCCAACGTAGTCCGTCAGTGCATTAACTCCCGTATTCACGAACGCTCCTCGACTGAACTTTCACCCTTAACTTGACAGAGTTGAAGACTGCGCTACTGCTCGGCTGAAAATGACACTGTGCTACTCAAGCATTGAAGCAGATTATCGCAGATGTGCAGTCACTTGCCGTGCTTATAGAAGGCGCTCCCATCGGCTTTCTCAAGTGAAGGTGAAGCGTTGAGTAAATGAACGTTCTAGAATACGGGGGTAACAGGCCGCGGTTCGTGTGCCACGTAGCTCAAAAGCACAAAATCAATCCGTTCAGTGCCCTTAAATATACTCATACTTTTTTGATGAGTGCCCCGAAGATGTTAGCCTTCCAGGTATACGCATATACGTACACACAAAGTAATGATTCGTAAAGTTTTGTTAGACGTGACGGCGAAGCCGATTGCGATAATTAGGTAGTAGTACAGCGGCGGCGTATTCCAGTTAGAACTCCGTAGTATAATCATCGACTGGCCTTCAGAGAACGTCGTACCGTAGACTACGTTGCTCGCGCTTGATCCACAGTATCAGCTTGTCTTTGGGAGGGATATAGCAATGGGTGGTTTTCCACAGAGAAGCTGAAGCCGCTTCGTCCCATACGAGACGAAGAGGCTCAAATGCAACGTAAGTTGGTGCGCCTTCTTAGGGGCGAGAAAGACACGGCCTCCACAGATGCAGCGAGCGGGGAGCGGCCGCGAACGGACATCGTCGTCTGGACAAACAGAAACGGCGTACAGGTGACCCTGTAAACATGCTTCGCTGCCGCCACCCGGGCAGGGCCAGAGCACAAAGACCGCGCGCGGAGCGCCCTCCCTGGACGCGCCGTCCCTCGGAGGAGGGGGGTTATTAAGCTTGACAGCGAAAACGTATTAATCAACGAAACGACGTTCGTTGTTACCGTATCACTGTTATTACCAACGCGAAGAGGCCAAGCGCGGAGGCTATCGGCCATCGTTATTGGGCGCAAATAAAAAAGAAGAGGCACGCTCCTGGACGAAGCAGAGCGCAGACGCACGAGTCGAGTTGGTCGGCGTGGTCCGCTGCAGAAAAAAAAAAAAAGAAAGAAAGACGCACGCTTGTGTGAGTGAGAAAGAGAGAAAAGGCCCGAGTGTTCACGTTCATGAACGTCTGGGATTCGACGGAGGCACTGAATACAAGAAATGCGAGAAAGAGAGAAGGAGACAGATGAAGACCGGTGCACGCGCGGCAGTTTGTAAGAGAGCAGTTATAACGCGAGGGCAGAGCCAACACCAAAACACACAGACACATTTTCGAACCTATATACACTGGAAGAAATACAGAGAGGGGGGCGAAAGAAAAGGGCAGGACGATTCTTGCTGTTTCGTTGGCGCTCGTTTTCACCTCTTACTGGTGCGCGTCGCTATTACGGATGGAAATGGGTATACGGATCCGATTGGAAACGGCCGAGCCGAATTCGTTACAAAGCAGCGTCGCCCGCCTCAGTAAGTGGGAGAAAGCGGAGATGCTAGTTATTGGTGAGAACGTTCGGGCATCGTGATGGCAAAAAAAGTACGCGGGTTACATTCCAGCCAATTTTTCACGAATGCGGGGAGAGCGTCGAGGAAAACACGCAGAAGGAGGCAGGCTGCGGTGGAAGCCCCATCATGACTCGCTCGTACTTGATGTTATAGTAGTGCTAGATGTTCGGTCGTTGCTTCGGCTGTACATGGCAGCTCGCTTAAGAAGCTGCGCAATTGGTGCCACACTGGTAGCAAGGGCTCCGTCCCGATACAGCTAACTGGCTCGAGTATTTATTTATTTATTAGAATACCCTCAGGGCCCGTAGGGCATTACAGAGGGGGTGGGTACAACATATATAACACACAAGAAAAAAAAGACAAAATAAAGAAACAAGTATCAGATGCGCAAATCAGGAAGGCAACAGTACGCGATGTTCCCGTGTGAATAAGATACGGGAACCACTCCCTGTAACCTTCATCTCACGTCCTGTTCGAATAACACGAACATGGAATAAAGCAGAGCATACGTGGTCATACTGGCTATAGAAAGGACGTTCATCGGGATAAAAATTGTTCCACGGTTTTTTTACGCACTCGCCGAAGACAATTCGAAGCCCAAACGCATCATCTTCATCTTCTTTTTTTTTTTTTTGTATGCAACTGCATTGACTCTCCTCCGGGAAGCTATCTGCACCTAAGGTGGTTCTGCACGGCCTCCGGTTCTGGGCCGCCATAGCAGGTCTACGCAGTGCTCGAAAGGAGATTCGCTATTTCTTTGGCCTATGTATATATGCTGATATTTTCACCGCTTTCTTAAAGATTTTGAAGCGATTGCGCAGCTTCTCACGTGCCTTCATAAAGAGGACGTGCCCTTCTCCTGGGACCGAGACCAAAGCGGCGGCCTTTTCTCACCTCGTCTGACATCGCCCCCTGTGTTGGCCCATTTAGACGACTCGGCACCCAACGAAGTATGAACCGATGCCAGTGGTCATGGCATCGGCACTGTTCTCTGCCAAGTCAATGTGGTCAGGATTGCATTATTGCATACGCCAGTCACCTCCTTTCAGCAGCTGAACGAAATTGTTCAGTAACAGAGCGAGAGAGACAGAGTGCCTCCCTCTAGCTTTGGTTATAGGAAAATCTCGCTTACACCTCTACGGCAGACCTTCCACCATTGTCAGTGATCACCACGCCCTCTGATGGCTGTCTTCTCTTAAGGATCCGACTGTTCGGCTTGGTCGTTCGGCATTACAACTTCATGAGTACATGGTTATAGAACCAGCAGAACCTTCGGCGACCAACGCCATCCCATCCCTGCTCGCACTAACGAACTTCTTTAGCATTTCTGCTGAGCAACGCTGTGACCCGACTCTCCGTAAGATCATCGACCGCCTCAATTCACCGGATCCCAATTCGTCCCTTCGTTTCTTCGTGCTGCGCGATGTCGCCTTGCTTCGTCGCAGTTTGCTACATGACGGCCCTTACTTCATGCTTGTGATTCCGGCACAACTTCTTTCGACTGTTTCGGCCCAGCTTCACGACCGGCAAAGCAAACTGGCAACGGTGAGAAGAGATCCGCTCCAAGTAACGGCCTCATCGAAGACGACGGCCCGTGTGAGGCCCAAGTTTGGTCCACTCCAATCCGAGATGGGAAGCATTGCAAGCTTACTACACATAACGTGGTTTCGCAGTGTCTCCGAGATTGTTCCAATTTTGACCAAGTGCGATGTGACGCCAGGATCATATGCCATGTGACGTCATCGCCAATCTTCGAAGTCATAACCTCGTGAATTTGTGCATCCCTGGTATTAACACCTGCACCGGCGACGGTCAAATTCCGAATTTGATGATGCATCTAAGGCCCTAGCACTCAGGAAAGGAGGTCCAAGGTTAGCCGACATGCTGGAGCTGTTACCGTCGCTACAAGTCGGCGTGATCCAGGCGACCGAGGCAGTGCGATCGGCGGTCGAGGTTCCAGAATGACCCCAGATAATGATGTATGGAGAAAACAAACTGTCGCCACCCCTCCACTTTCCCAGGTCTCCCTCTATGTGCAGTGAGTTGCTCTCAATAAAACACGTGCACGGTCATCCCGCTGTCATCCACGGATCGGAGGATAAAAAGGAGAGTCAACCACGTGCCACGTCACTTCGATGTACCACTTAAAACGTCGCAATGATGGATGAACGAAAGGAGGACAGTTTGCCGCTGTTCTCGGTATAACGACTATACACCCAACCACGACGAGATAAACTACCGACATTCTCCTGGAACCATAACCTGCTATGAGCGCGGCGTAAACTAGTATATTAAGGATGACAAAACACCATGCCTGCGGGCACTTACACGTTGAAGTCACCATCCCATGCTACATAGTTGGCCTAAGGAGGGGGGGGGGGGGTCCAGTTTTTTTTTTATTTTGCGTATCGCATATATACGCCAATACGGGCTCTCAGACGACACCAGAAAAATAAAGAGCTCAGTTTTTTTCTCCTTTTTCCTCAGCTACGGGTCGTTACGCCTGAATGTCTCGCACTGCGAGGGTCGTGCTTTCTGTTGTGAACAAAAAATAAAAAAAAAACTGCTTGTGCACCAAAACAAAACGCCAAAGTCGGGGCAGTCGGAAGGTAGCGGCTTTTCCTACGAAGTTTTAGCGCGTTATTATCGCTTTCTTTTATTCTGAAAATCACCGGACGCTTCCTTGGCGTGTTTATTATCGGGAACCCGGGGTATATAAACAGCGTAATTGGCTCCGACTGGAGAGCAAGGCTCTCTATAAAGACGAGACTGGTCGAAAAGGAAATCACGTAACAAACAGTTCAAAGCAACTCAGAAAAAAAAAGGATACCGAGGAATTCGCCAGTCAACGAAAACGATAGAAGCGAGAGAGAAACAGAAAGGCGAAAAAAACAGAGAAAATATGACTGCTTTATCGCGACGGAGAACAAGTCTCCGCTTCCTCTCGAACTCAAAATCTTCCTCTCGACAGCTTCGATAGTTCTTATTCTTTCTCGCTTTTTCGGCGGGTAAAAAAAACACAAAAAACTACGAGGAAACGAGAAGAAAAGGCGGCAGCTATACGCGATTGTTTTTTACGTTTTGTGCGCTTCATTTCCTGCATCCGTAATGAGCAACGGCAGCGGCCTTTTAGAGGATCTCGGCTTTATCTGCGCACCAACGTGGCCCCGCGAACACCACTACCACTCCCCTCGACCTCCCCCCTCCCCCCTTCCTCCCTTACTTGCCTCGAAACACCTCAGCCATGCTGGCTCTCTGCAATTTCTCGATAAAAAGTGCCGAAAGACAAAGGCGACGGAAACGAGCTTGCACGAGACCGAGATGAAGTAGAAAGAAAGAAAGAAAGAAAGAAAGAAAGAAAGAAAGAAAGAAAGAAAGAAAGAAAGAAAGAAAGAAAGAAAGAAAGAAAGAAAGAAAGAAAGAAAGAAAGAAAGAAAGAAAGAGAGGCTTCGTAGGCAGCCTACGAGTCAGTTCACGGGGGAAGGTAAAGAAAAAGCGCGAGTAGCTCGTGTTGAATACAAAATACGTGGGCTGCTATAAGTCAGCGGCGGAAGGCGATACAGCTATTATGTTCCTGTCGTTTTCTCACAACCACTCGTTTCTCCGTTGTCTAGATCAGTGATGACGATCACAAAACGGAGATCCGAAGGATATAATGTTGGCGCATGCGCGTAGTCAAGGCTAGATCACCCACGTTTCTAAGCGAAAGAATTGCCCCGGCGATGTGTTCAGGATGGCATCCAGGATCGAAGGCATTGCAAGCTTTCTACATCCCTCATAGTTTCGCACTACCTCTGTTATCAGTCCACCCTTGAGCAAGCAACGTTGTGTGACGCCATAGCGGCATCATAATGACGCCACATTGTGATCACACCGCAGTGAGATCATAATGGCGCAACACCGTGATGACGTCACAGCGACATGATAAGGCCGTCAAATCATGGTTACGTCATCATATGACGTCATGATGACGTTGTGTGCTGCCATCATTGCGTCATAATTTTTTGCGTCCCTCCTGTTGACGCCGACGCCGCGGGACGACAGACGAAGGTCAATTGTCGCGTTTCATGATGCATGTAAGTCTTTCGCTTTAAAATGCGCATTTGTTGAAAAGCAGTGGGCGTTGTTGCGAACGACGGACCGATCCCACCGCTGCCACCACTGTTGCGAACGACGGACCAATCCCGCCGAAGCCACCACTGTTGCGAAAGACGGGGACGCCAACACGGCCCCGAAGGCGCCACTGCTTTCAACTCCGCCGGGAAGGTCACCAGCCGTTTGGTAGCGTATGTTTCTCAGCTCGCGACTGCTTCTGCGCCGAGCTGATAAGACGAGCGGACGAGACGACGGTGAGTTAAACAAGGTTTATGTACAGCATATATACAGAGGCGTTACAATTTCGGCACTGGGGCCGACAGAGACTCGAAGAGCCGAGCTCTTCTCTCTAATACATAGGTCAACTTTTCGCCTAAGACCGCCGACTCGCACACATGTCGGCTCTCCGACATGGGGACTCCTCTCACAGGACCGCCGATCGCGACGCGCCGCAGGGCTTCTTTTGTAGGCACCGGGTCCAACCAAAATGTCCAATTAGAAGCGCCGCTGGTCGTCAGGGCAGATTCCTCCAATGGGGTCGCCGCGCAATGCGCCAGACCACCAGACACGAGGACGCCGGCTCGCTGTCACGTGCGCCGCTGACTCAATGCACGTGGGCCAGAGAGGCGCCGCGCGTGTTTACTCCGTTGAGTTGTTCGCGTCAGGCGGACTGCGGGCTGGCCTTGACCCAGATTGCCTTTTTTCAGAGGCACGGACGTTTGACGAGGACTCGCTGGCATAACAGCACCCCCGCCGCCAGACAATGCACCGGAAAGACGAGCTGCTTCCACGGGGCTCGGATGTCAGGTGCGCTCGTTCGCCAGGTCCCTCCAGGTTCGCCTCCAGGGCCATGGGGAGAATACAGCTCCATACTGTTCCGGGAACACATCCCATTTTTGACGACGGATCCCAGCTCCACTGGCTTGTCGCCACAACTTGACCAGCTTCACTCGTCTCTTCTGACCATCTTCGGTTTCAGCACTTGTCGATGGTTCTGCAACTTGCTAAGAACGGTTCGACAACAAACAACACACGACACAAGCAAGTGCCCTCGGTCACCCGACAGAACACCAGACAAAGTATAGTACACATATACCTATCTAAGTGTCTATCGGAATTTCGTTCCCTCTACATCAAGAGGCACATGTGGGACAAAAGACCCTTAAAATGACAACTCAAAATTTTTTTTCACGTACAACAACGCAACGAATTAGAATACCACATAAAGTTCGCCCCTTGAGATCACTCTGAACAAGAGCGCTCAGCCCAGGTCGTGATGAGGTCAAAATTTTGCCCCGAATCGCCAGCGGGAAACCGAAAGGTTGAGAAGTTACTAGCTGGAACGCACTGCTCAATGCACCTGCGTTACCTTTCCTTTATTTTTTTTTGATAGCGAACGTCAAAGTTGCGCTGTGGAGCAACATGCTCCACTTCAGTAACCGGCCACTTTTAGGCGACGATACCTATGCGGCACCAAGAGCGGCTCACACTTTCGACGTTGCACAGGGGAACAACGATACGGCTTGCTACTGATTGACTCCTCACCGCTTAGCTCGATATCGTGTTCGGTCACCGTCGTGTCTCCGGGACGGTCCGACAACACATACCCAAACTCGGAAACAATCTTTCTCAGGTCCTCTTTCTCAGGTCCTCCTTCACTTAAGCTAGGCTCTAGGTTTATCTGCTCCCGGATTACTTTCGATCCCCCTTCGATCACCTCACTAGAACTCAAATTTTCTGCTTCCTCTTCCTCTGAAGCCTTCAACAGCTGATTTACGACCGCTTGATGTTGAACATTGGGTTTCATCAAGTTGTAAATTTTGTTCTGCCGCCTTCCTACTTGCACCTCATAATTTGTATCGCAAGGCTTCGATAATACTTTGGCGGGCCCTTCCCAATCAACCTCAAGCTTGTTCCTTTTGGATGGCTGCAGCCGCATTACCTGATTATCAACTTCAAAAGCGCGCTTCTTCCCCGATTTCTCGTAGTGCTCCTTCGACAGCACTTTTGCCGCGTTTTTCTGGCTTTCCACTAGCGCTTCAATTTGGCTTTCCACTAGCGCTTCAATCGAGAGATCCTCACTCTGCTCTCGAATGAGCGTCTCTCTCTCGAGAGAGAGAGAGAGAGATTAATGAAAGAGGAAGAGACAAAAAGGACGCTATTTTCTGCCTCCCGTCGCGGGGGCACGGCTCAGCGCCTTTAGGGATCGGGGAAGGGGAAGTAAAGATGATAGGAAGAAGAGAGGAGGGAAAGAAAAAGTGAATGGCATGGCAAGAGAACGTCTTGTCAGTACAGTCAGTAGTGCGAGTGTAAAGAGTCCGTCTATAAGGCGGCGAGGTCCGCGCAAGCACAGAACTCGAGGAAGGCTCGAAGGGCTTTCGTCTTCGAGCGCGCGGGAAAAAGTATGTCTTCCATTGTTTCGGCAGGTAGTCCAAGCAGACGATAGCGGCTTACCAGTGCGCAACGCTCAGTGGCCAGGTCAGGGCAGGAGCAAACAATATGCTGCAGCGTTTCGTCATCACCGCACCTTCGGCACGCTGGCGATGAAGAGCGACCCGCGGAATACATGCGTGCCGCAGGCCAGACGCTGCCAGTACGCAGGCGAAGCAACAACCGCCGCTCGCATCTGTCCAGGCCGGTCTCCGGAAGGGATGGTGGAGGTTTGCCGCTTGCCACCCGTGTGTCAGGGTGGGCCGTTGGTAAGAGCTTCCGCAGTCGCTGCCGTGAGTAATCCGACTGGGTTACCGCCTTAGTGACTGGCGTGTCGCAGTGGTGTGCTGCCTTAGCGGCGGCGTCAGCCTCCTCGTTGCCAGCTATTCCAACGTGCGAGGGAAGCCAGTGGAGGGACAGGCGCACACCACTCTCTTTGATGGCGGTCAGTTTTGCGTGCAGCAACGCCACAGTTATGCCTGCTTGGTCTGGTTGGAGCAGCGCTTGTAGGGCTGGTCGGGAGTCGCACAGAATCGCCACAGGCAACTGAGGTAACGTGGCAGCAAGGTGGTCGGCTGCCAAGTGAAGGCCGGCCAATTCAGCTGCAGTGGAGCTGGCGTGAAAGGGAAGTCGGCAGCGGATGGTTGTCCCAGTCGATGGTATGACGCAGGCAGCCGCGGCCGAATGGGGGCTGTCCCGAACGGACCCGTCCGTGAATACCAGGAGCTGCCCCTTAAGTCTTTCATGAAGTTTCGCCACGGCTGCCTGATGGAGCTCGCATGCCGGTGTGCGCCTTTTTCTGAGGTTGTCCAGAGTTAATTGTACGTCCAGAGGCTGCTGATGTGGTGGAGGGGGTTGGATTGGACTGGGGGGATCGGGGACCAGCTCTTCATAGAGAGCGCAGATCTGTGCCATCCGTGACGCTGGTCGGCTCCGCAGTCTCCGAAGGAGGGCAGCGCCCCCGAGGGCCCTGTGAAGGCGATCCACGTGATGCAGCGCCTGTCGTAGCATCAAGAGTGACAGAGGCCAGGTCTGGGCCTCCGCCAGGGTTGCAGCTATGGGTGACTGACGGGGAAGTCCCATGAAGCGCCGAATTGCCATGCGATGTTGCCGCTCCAGTTGCTCCTTGCGGTGTGGCGCTAGCTGCACCAAGGGCAGTGCATAAGTTTGCGCTGTCGTTGCAGCCCCTTCGTAGAGTCTTAGAGCCAGCCGTGAGGTGCACCCTTGGCCCCTGCTGAGCAGTTTGCTTACGGCAGTCTCGACCCTGGTGGCCTTGAGGACGGCGAGCTTAACGGCTGGTATCCAGGTAAGGCGGTGGTCGATCCTTAGCCCCAGGTACGTCACTGCATCGCTCCACGGGATAGGTCGGTCACCTAGCACAAGCCTTCGGACGGCCCTCCGCGCAGTGGCTCTGGGGTGAACCAGCAGTGCCTCCGTCTTCGTGGGCGAAACGTTCAGTCCGATTGCCTTGAAGAAAGAGACGACGGCATCCAAGGAGCGCTGCAGGGAACGCCTTATGGCCGTGAAGTTTTGCCTAGGCCCCTTAACCCACAGTGCCACATCGTCTGCGTACAAGGAGCACTGCGTGGGGTAACGCTTGTCTGCGGGCATCGCGGTCGGCAGCCCCGCTAGCACCAGGTTGAACAGAAAGGGGCTCAGGACGGAACCTTGTGGAACGCCTGCTGTCACTGGCCGTGGATCGCTGAGCGCGCGTCGTACTCTAACCCGGAGGGTGCGTTTTGCCAGAAAGGCACTGATAAAGGTACGTAGGCAGCTCACGATGCCGAGTGTGTCCAAAGCACTCTCTATCGCTATGTGAGGCAAGCTGTCAAAAGCGCTCTGTACATCCAGCAGGACGAGGAGGGCCACTTCGCCGTTGCGCTTGGCCTCCTCCAAGGTAGAGACGACGTCCGCGATCGAGTCTGCTGTGCATCGGTGGCGTCGGAAGCCCGTCTGCTGTTCTGGTAGGAAATCCTTTGCCCCCGCAATCCAATTTAGGCGTGCCAGTGCTATGGCTTCCATGAGCTTGCAGGCAGCAGAGGTGAGAGAAACGGGTCTGTAGGACGTAATGGCGGCACAAGGGCGGCGAGGTTTCCGGATCGGCACCACAACAGCGGTCAGCCAGGCTTCAGGTAGGTTGCCGCTCTGCCATATTTCATTAAAAGTCCTCAATAGGTGTCGTCGTGAGGCCATATCCAGGTTGCGCAGCATCTGGTATGTGATGCCGTCGGCACCAGGGGAACTGCGGCGCTTGGTTCTGGCTAGAGCAACGTTCAGTTCGTGTTCGAAAATAGGGTCCTGACACAGAGATGCGATCTGGCTGGCCGTCCAGGCAGGGTGATGACCTTGCGGTGGCTTGGGAGCAGGCGTGGCGATGAGGGCTGAAGGATTGGCTGGTGGGAGTTCTGTGAAGCGATCGGCCAGTCGCTCTGCCAGTTCTTTTTCACTAATGCCCAAGTAGATGGCCACCGCAATGACGGGTTGCCGCACCATTGGTCCAGTGACGAGGGATCGTAGAAGTCGCCATGCTTTTGCGCCACCTCTTGCCTGACTCAGGGAGAGGCAGATGCCTTGCCAGCTTTGCCGCCTGCGACGGTTGGCATGTCGCCGACATACCGCATCCACACGATTGAAGAGTGTACGTTGAGCTGGGTCATGGGATTTTAGGTACCTTCTCTCAGCCCTGCGCCTCGCAGCCCGTAAGTTCAAGTGATGGAGGTCTGGCACAGGGTGGTGCTCTGGCACCCTGGTCTGGATAGTTGCCGCCTGCGCTGCCACTGCTACCAGATTCAGGAAATCCTGATCCTCTGGGACGTCTCGAAGCTGCCTTCGAAAAGCCCGCCAATCGATCGTACTACACAGCCTCCTCCTTGGGATCTTTCCGCCCACAGGTGAGATGACGATCGGCAGGTGGTCTGAACCCCAGGAGTCAGGCTCCACTGCCCAATCGTACCGGTCCCCTTCACTGGCCAAGGTGACGTCAATGGCGGAGCATGACGGTCGTGCTGTTCTGCGGACGAAAGTGAAGGATCCGGTGTTCAAAACTTGTAGGCCCAGTTGATGGATAACGTCCACCAGATCCCTTCCTCGAGAGGAGCAGGTGCTACTCCCCCACATGGTGTGATGAGCATTCATGTCCCCACATATGAGGTAGTCTCTTCCGAATTTAGCCGTGAGCTGTAACAGCATGGAGGCGTCCCACCGCTGTCCAGGTCGCACATACACAGAGGCCACTGTCGTGTCCACACCGCGAAGCCGCACCGTCACGGCACAACACTCAAGAGCCCCTCCAGTGACATCAGCCACGTTTATGTGCACATGTGGTAGTTCTCGTCGCACGTACACTGCACAACGTGGTCGACCCTGGGGATGTGCACTCGCTATGCACGGCGCGTCCTGGCACGTGTCTAGAGTACACGACGTGATACTTTGGTAACCGATGTATCCGGGAAGTCGCAAGTCGGTCGCTGCTACGTACACTTCCTGCAAAGCAAGCACATCATACTCGCTCTGCAGGAGATGTGAGGAGAGGTCTGCATGCCGCCGCCGCAACGAGTGAGCGTTCCATTGAAGCACACACGGGCGGCGGCGGCAGTGGTTCTCTGCAGCATGCGGATGAGTGTCAGCCATGGTGGCTGCTATGAGGGTGCGCGCCACCTGCCTGAAGGCAGATGGAGCGCAGCTGGTTTTCAGGAGGCAGCAGGTCCGCAACTGCTCTTAACAGGAGCCTCAGGTTTGCATTTTCCTGGTCCACACGGGGCTGGGAAGGTACCTTCGCGGGTGGACGAGTCGTGGTAGAGTCTGGGTGCTTGAGACCAGCCGAAGGGCCCCGTTGTTGTACGCCTGTCTGGCCTGGATGGGTCGAGCTGACCGTCATCTTGGATGGTGATCCCACTGCGGCAGCATAGCTCTTGCCCGTGGTCTGCTTCAGCTGAGGACTATCAGTTACACTAGGGCTTGCCCGCAAGACTGCTTGAGCCTCGCGGTGAGGCAGGTAGGTGGGAGCTGATGCCTTGATGGTGGCCAGGCGCCGCTCTCTTTGCCAGAGCTGACAGTCTGCGGAATCAGCTGAATGTGGCCTGCCGCAGTGCAGGCATCTTAATTTGTTGGTGCAGTTGGCGTCTTTCCCATGGTGGCCACCACATCGCAGGCACCGCTCTGGTCCTCGGCAAGTGACGGCGATATGCCCATAGCGTCCGCACCGCCGGCACTGAAGCGGGCGAGGTCGGGATGGCCTCACTTCGAACACCATGCGAAAAAGGCGGACCCGGGTGGGAGGCACGGGAGAGGCGAACCGCAAGACTAGTGATGTCCCTTGTCGCCTGGCTGCAATCACCGGCACATCGGACGACACGGCGGCCAGGAGGGCTTCGTCGGTATAGTCGCCATCGACGCCTTGCACCACGCCACTGCTTTGTGAACGGTCAGCAGGGAGGCGGGCAGTCACGGGTATTCCTGCGAGCTCCGATGTTGCTAGTAGGCGATTCATCCATTCTGGTGTAGATGCGTCTGCTGCCACGATGTTCTTTTTCGTGTTTACTCGCACCTCCTTGACTCCGGGCAGCGCAGAGAGAGCTTGCGCAATGGCAAGACGAGAGGTGCGGTGAAAGGAGGCGCTGGCGTTTGCTGGTCGAAAAAGAATAGTGCCCGAGTCTAGCGACGATGAAGCAGAAGCCGGCATGGTGTGTTCAGTGGCGCGTACCCCTGCAGGAGCGGTCTGAGTCGCAGTGGGCGCATTAGAAGTCCCTGGAGCAACGTGGGCAAGCATAGCCGTCGATTCAGTGGCGGGACGAGGACCAGTGTGGGCAGCGGGTCCTTGAGATGTCGAGGCTCGCTGTCGGCGCTTCTTAGACTTGGAGAGGACGGTCTGAAACTCAGACTGACTGATTTCGTCAGGTGCGTGTGTGACGGCGTCTTCGTGGGCAACCGCATCATTTGACGTTGGGGTATGACACGCAACTGTGGCACGTTCAGGCGCTACTGCGTGCATCTTCCGCGAGCCACCCTCATCGTCGCTGCCCGACTCGCTAGGACGCGAGCGCTTACGCGTTGACGTAGTATCCATGTCTGCAATATCAGGTTCCTCGTCTAACGGCAGTGGTACGTTCTGCGGATCGGTGACGTTCACGCACAGAATTGACCCGGCATCTTCGAGTTGGGCTGTATGATGCGCCGCTACAGCGGTCGAAGATGCTGTGGTGCTAGTGGTAGGGCTGGAGGCCGCCGAGGACGTCAGGCCCCTTGCAGTTGTCTCGACGTCGGCAGCAAGCACCGGTAGGCGAAGTGATGTCGGTTTCTCGCTGACGACTCTGCACAGTTTCTGTGCCTGTTCATGATGCAACCGCACCGCTTTGGCACTGGAGATGAGGTTCCACAGCACGCGGGTGCACGCGACGCTCGCTGAGCGTCTGTGTGACGATGTGGGAACCAGGGAACGCGACGGGCGTTCCAATGGCGTAGCCGAGAATGGAGGGGACTGCTCTGCCATGGTAGTCGGGATGACAGCTGCCCCAGCGACGCGCAGGAGCAGAGGACGCTGTCACAGGGCTCAGGTCACCGAAAGCGGTGGCAGGGATCCAAGGGCATAATCTGTAAAGATTACTCTCCTTGACAAGACTCGAACGGGTATGAGAGTCCAGGAACGCGAGGAGCACTGCGCGGAACGCGGTCGCGTCTCTCGCGGGCTGACGCGGTAGCGTCTCTCGCAGAATCGGGAGCACCGGGCAACACGTCTGCTCTCTGTGAACGCTCGAGAGAGACTCTCCCGTCTCTCGATCAACTCTCGGCAGCTCGCTCCAACTTTCCGCTACAGGCGAGAGCGTTGCAACCCTCTCACTCTGACTCAATGGCGCCATGTCGTCTCCCCTTTCTACGGAAACCGCGCCGGTCGGTTCGGCGACCGGCCGCTCGCGTGACTGCTCACATGACTCATGCGGAAACTTTCCTTTCTGGGGTTCCGTCGACCCGCCGACAAGGTCACTTGAGAGTTCACCGCATGGAACCAGATCAAGCTGCCGCGATAGCTTCCGCGCTTGCGATCGCGTGAGAGCCATGCACGCTAAGTTGGGGAAGAACGATTTGCCCTGCTCTTTGAGAAGCTGCTCCGAGTTGTTGGAGAAAAGATAAGGAAAACGATCATTTAGCGCGGCAGACACAGCCGCTTCGGTGCGAAGCTCACCGAACGGGCCTTCAATGACAACCGTGGCGATTGGTAAGCGCACACTCTGCTCCTCGGCGACTTGCCTGATCCACACGCATTCTCCTGTGAAGTCATCCGGAGACACCAATGAAGGATGGACAACGTCCATGGTTGCCGCTGAGTCTCTAAGTGCTCGGCACGTTTTCTCATTGACCCTAATTTCTTGGAGATACGGCTCCAACAACCGAATGTTTTTTTCTGATTCTCGGATCGTTGCGAAGGCAAACTTTTCCTGACAGTTTCTAGCGATGTGCCCTTCCTTTTTACAGTTGTAGCAGATTAGCGGCTTCCGTTTGTTTTCCGATTCAAATGCCTGTGTGGTAGAAACCTCACTCGATTTCTCCGCTTCTGTTTGCCCTTCCCCTACACTGTCCTTCGTAAGAGACGGGTCCTTTTTGAAATTACGGTGCGGAGCGGGTTTCCGTTGATCAGGTTTCTTTGAAAAGCCCTCTTTTCTTTCATCCTTTTCAACGCGCGCTGCCCTGCTATGCAACTTTCGACGAGTATAATACTCCTCAGCTAACTCAGCTGCCTTGTTTAACTGTACGTCCCCAAGTCTGTCCTGCAGCCAAAGTTTGACATCCTCCTCGATGCAGCGGTAGAATTGCTCCAATGCAACGCATTCCACCACTTTATCGCGGTCGTCATAAACACCTTCGCCCTTGAGCCATTCAATCAAATCGGCTTTAAGACGAAACGCGAAGTCAACGTGTGACTCCTTCCCCTTTTCAGCATACCGGAACCTTTGCCTGAAAGCCTCGGGTGACAACTTATAACGTCTCAAGAGCACTTCTTTAACCTCGTCATAGCTCTCAAACGCTTCCCTCGACAAGCAAGTTATCGCGTCGGACACTTCGCCGGGAAGAAGAGCTAACAGGTTCTGCGCCCAAAGAGACCGCTCCAAAGCGTTTCGCTCACAGACGTGTTCAAACTTGACGAGATACTTCGCCATGTCCTCGCCTACTACGAACGGTGGCAGTTGGTCCCGAATTCTAAAACCGCTGACCTGAACTGTTGGAGAAGCTACGCTAGGCGCCTGCGAACACTGTAGGATTGCCAATTCTAGTCGTTTCAACTCGAGACGCTCCTGTCTCTCGGCCTCCTCGCGACGTTCGCGCCTTTCAGCTTCTTCACGTTCGCGAGCTTCGCGCCTTTCAGCTTCTTCGCGAGCTTCGCGCCTTTCAGCTTCTTCAAGTTCGCGAGCTTCTCGCCTTTCAGCCTCCTCGCGGCGTGCTTTGATATCCACCCAGGCCTCATCGACTTCCTCAGCCGACACTCCCTCATCCTTCATGATCTCAAGGATCGCTTGCTTTCGTTTCGCACGGCCCAAAGTAATGCCGAGTTCCTCACAAATTTCGATGAGTTCCTTCACTTTAAGGTTCTCCATCGTTCACACTAGCCTCTTGCTGTTTGCCCCTGTTAAGAATCTACTTGCCGTACCCACTATAAGCCTACTAGCAAGACGCGCAAGCAATTTTGCACACTCCCGTGTTTACCCCCTCCGCATTAACTTTGGTTTCAAAGCGCTTCGACTTGGCTTGAAACGATCAAAGCTCCCTTCAATGCTTCACACAGCCCTTCTCTAAACTACTACAACCTGAGCTAGAGTAGTCTGGTGAACTGAGGGGAAAACATCAGGCACTCACCGCATCGATGTCGCTGACGCCGGCCGATCCCGCAGCTGCCAACCACTGTTGCGAACGACGGACCGATCCCACCGCTGCCACCACTGTTGCGAACGACGGACCGATCCCGCCGAAGCCACCACTGTTGCGAAAGACGGGGACGCCAACACGGCCCCGAAGGCGCCACTGCTTTCAACTCCGCCGGGAAGGTCACCAGCCGTTTGGTAGCGTATGTTTCTCAGCTCGCGACTGCTTCTGCGCCGAGCTGATAAGACGAGCGGACGAGACGACGGTGAGTTAAACAAGGTTTATGTACAGCATATATACAGAGGCGTTACAATTTCGGCACTGGGGCCGACAGAGACTCGAAGAGCCGAGCTCTTCTCTCTAATACATAGGTCAACTTTTCGCCTAAGACCGCCGACTCGCACACATGTCGGCTCTCCGACATGGGGACTCCTCTCACAGGACCGCCGATCGCGACGCGCCGCAGGGCTTCTTTTATAGGCACCGGGTCCAACCAAAATGTCCAATTAGAAGCGCCGCTGGTCGTCAGGGCAGATTCCTCCAATGGGGTCGCCGCGCAATGCGTCAGACCACCAGACACGAGGACGCCGGCTCGCTGTCACGTGCGCCGCTGACTCAATGCACGTGGGCCAGAGAGGCGCCGCGCGTGTTTACTCCGTTGAGTTGTTCGCGTCAGGCGGACTGCGGGCTGGCCTTGACCCAGATTGCCTTTTTTCAGAGGCACGGACGTTTGACGAGGACTCGCTGGCATAACAGCGTGTCCAAATAACCGCCGAACTAAGTCGGGCAGCAGTGAATTGAAAGGGCTTTGGCGCGAGAACAACGCATACGAAAGGAAGGCCAGCAACGCAAGCGCTATACTCGTTATAACGCAAAACGCTGCAAGTACACGCAGTGACCAGTGCCTGCAATTCAGTGACCGCACCGTAGTTACAAAAGAACGGCAGTTTGAAGCGGGCTCACGCCCGAATAGGAAACCCGACCGCTCTGCGCTGAACCAGGCTAAACTAAAGCCCTGAATTAGGCTCATCGTGCGAGAACGGAAGTATGAGTGCTGGTGCAATGAGTGGCGTTGGCACGGAGCACATAA
>NC_134702.1:30432034-30442034 GCF_043290135.1 Rhipicephalus microplus
TAAGGAGAGGACGAAATGTAAAGTGCACAAAAGGGTTTATTTGACCGGTATTTTAATGAGCGCCGCGGCGGAGACGAGGACGCCATTTTTACCCTATGTATAGGTACCTCAGAAGCGTGGCTCACATTTTTTTTACTTTTTGTAGTTTGGAAACTCGGCTTTTCTTACCTGGCCTCAGGTTGGCGCGCGCGTAAGGCGACGTGGATTAATCATTGCGACGACGCAGCATCTCCGCGC
The DNA here is from genome assembly GCF_043290135.1 of Rhipicephalus microplus. Lineage (NCBI taxonomy): Eukaryota > Metazoa > Arthropoda > Arachnida > Ixodida > Ixodidae > Rhipicephalus > Rhipicephalus microplus. The sequence continues at coordinate 30,432,272 of NC_134702.1, forward strand.
GCTGCAGGTTAAAAGTAATAAAATAAAACAAATAAATAAATGAACGTGCAGGCGAAGGCAAGGTGCGCGGAACGCAACGTATGAAAAGTGGAAAGGTGGCAGCTCAACGCCGCCGCCCGGGCGCACTTGGTAGAGCGCACCCATTATTAGAAGCGAAACAGCGAGTCCGGGAGAGAGAGCGCGAACATTAGGCCTCGCGACACGCACGTACATGCACCTCCTTCGGACGCTGCACACGCTGCGAGTGCCGCTTTGCTCGTTGCCCCGACTGCCCCAGCCGAAACAAGAGAGAGGCGACCCGCGTGTAGGGCCGTGTGCGCGCACGCCACCGCTGCTGCAGTCGTAGATTACTCGGATGCAAAAACCGTGAGACAAACACCTCGAGGAACCCGAGCACAGCGCCGCGGCTTTGTTCTATTTTAGAGCGTTCCCGCTGCTGGAACCCCTTTTTCCAGCATCCGCGTCATCCGAATGCACGTGGCTCCGTGGAGGGAAAAGATGGAGTAAAACAGATGTGGCACAACGCGATGCACAACGGCGGGGACGGAATACCGTGGCGCGACTCCACTCTTGCTCCTCGGCCTCTGCACTCTCTCTTTTCTCACTGCTTAGCTCGTTTCTGTCTCTCTCTCTCTCTGCACCTTGCGCCTGTTTTTCGCGCGCTCCCGCTGTTTTCGTTGCTGATGGCGATTTAGATCTCATTTGGCTCACCCACTCACTGTCGTTACGCTTCCTGGGTTTCTGCTGCAAGTCGGGAGGACAGCTCGTTGCGCCAGAAGCTGCAAAACAAAGGTTTCAGCGCCCCGGGTCCCCCCCCCCCCCCCACGCACACAACCCCTGATACTTCGTTCTGCAGCTCTAGAATGGGCGCGCAGCGTTTCTTTATCCACTTCATTGTCTCGCGCTCATCTAAACACGGCCGGATCAGATTTGTCTGGAGGGCTAGTTTTGTGTGGAGGTGTTGGCTGGCATCGGGCCGCACGTGGCACACCTGTCGCGGTGGCTCAGTGGCGATGCCACCTGTCCGCACGTGCAGCAAACACGACCGGGACTTCTTCAATCGCATGCGCCAGCCTGAACGGCTTCGTAATGACTGATAGAGAGCATTAGCCGCTTAGAGCAACAAAGTTCAGTTGACTACGGGATATCTCGAGGCTGCCACTTCACCAATCGTCACTTATACTGCAACGTATAACGTTGTCCACTAGCCTGCGACATGCACTTGTTGACAACACTTATTAACAACCCTTACGCACAGCGATGAATGAATGAATGAATGAATGAATGAATGAATGAATGAATGAATGAATGAATGAATGAATGAATATTCTTCTAGAAGTTTCGCAGTGTACATAATGCTTTATTGAGTTGGAATAAAGAAGGCAAGACGCACTGTTCCGGCGCACTGTTCCCCGTTGGTCATGTGTGCCACTGGCGTATGCGTAAGGGAGAGGTGTAGAGTGGAGGGGTGATGCTTTCTTCCGTATATTTTTTTCATTTTTGCATCTGTATAAATAAACGCCCACATATAAATGCACGCATGAATACGCACAAAATATGGTTGAATACGCCCTCTTCCGCACCAATAAAGAAGTTATGACTGCGCTTCTGCTATGCACACATTATTCCAGGTAAATAGAAGGATCACGGAATAATTTTAGGGCAGGAATCACCAGATACAGACACCAAATCTGTTCTCTGCATTTGTTAGGCCAACCACAGATCTCCATGCACTATAAAGGAAATCGGGAATATTTACTGTGCAAAGTGCATATTGTGCAGGCATCAATTACACCATCCCGGACTCCCAGGTGAACACTCTTTTACAGCGTAAATCCAGGGCCCTTAAAAATGCCACAGCATACGCTCTTCCATGCGGGACTGGTTCAAGTTCACGTTAACATCGCAGGCCGCAATAGCCCCGAATTCTCGTAGCTGCCACAGTCACTGTTCACGTGACGTAATGCATTTACCGTTTACTCGTAGCTTCGCATAGAGAGCTGCCGACTCCGTGTTACTTTCCCGAATTGCAATAGAAAATCTGCGCCGATGATGGAGCAGGCGACGGACGCAGGCTCCGTGCTTATACCACACGGTTTTATGCAAGAGAAAAAAAAAAGCAATCCACAGTCGACTGAAAGCGCGGTGATGTGTCACTGGCTTCTCTCTGTGTGTGTGTCTTATTTTTTGCTCTCCGCAGCGGAAACATCTGTAACCACATCCGCGTGCGAATCAACCGTTGCCAAAGCGTACATAGCACGTCTCAGCGGAGCCGAGTTTACAGCACATCGAGTGCGTCAGGGGGAAAGACACAACAACGAACTTTTGCCGCTTCGATGTGAGAACACGTGCGAGAAGAGAGCTTCGGTTAAAGGGGGGAAAAGAAAGAATAACCGTAGCGAGCGATGAGCGAGGAAGGAAAATGAAAACCGAAAGCTCGAAGCCTGGGAACAAAGCGACACAGAAAGGCGAGATCCGGACGAAAAAAAAAAAAAAAAAACTCGGCGGCAATCTTCACACCAAAGTCCGCGATCTCACGGCAGTTTGTGCGCATAACGCGTCGCGTGTATACTATAGGAAACACGCAGCACGCTTTGACATTGTACGGGATACTGGAGCCGTTCTCCAAAACAGATGTTGTTCTGTTGCGCAAGTCGCGCGGCACGAGTGTGACATCGGACGCGAAAGGCACTGCGCAGGCTGTGCCATCGACTGCGTCCAGCTTCCTTGTTTCTAAACTGGTGCCGTGAATATTGTGGCGACGAAAGCTGGAATTCGAAACTGAACAGCGTGATTTGGGATGACGCCTGTGCGCACCGGAGAGGGTCACCACAAGAGGGTCACCACAAGAGGGTCAGTTAAGGCTGCAGCCAGCGTGTGTAACAAGTGGGAAAGTTTGTTGGCAGCACGTTGGAATTTGTTGGCATCACCTCAATGGAACTGTGGGTATACGGTGCTCGGCCACTTACCCAAAGGTCACGGTTTCGATACCGGCTGCGGCGGCTGCATTTCCGATGGATCCGAAAACGCTGTAGGCCCATGTGCTCGAATTTGGGTGGACGTTAAAAAAACCCCAGGTGGTCGAAATTTCCGGACATCTCCACTACGGCGTCTCTCATAACCAGATCTTGGTTTCGGGACTTAAAACCACAGACATTATTATTATTATTATTATTATTATTATTATTATTATTATTATTATTATTATTATTATTATTATTATTATTATTATTATTATTAGATTGAAATTACGCTGGCCCTGAACTATCTTGTAATATACTGCGACTTCAGTGTCGAGGTATGTGCACATAGACAAGCGATCTGAAGTTTAAGTGCAGTAGTTGAGTCTGTTAATTTACCGCTGATGAAAAAGTTACAACGTGATACAAGTAAAATTATGGACTTGAATAAATATATGAAAAAAATTTCGTACAAGGAAGTGTTCATCATTGTATACCGCAATTTCTAAACGGTTCTTGCTATCTCTCCTTTAAGAAATATGAAATAATTTAGCGACAGAATCCTATACTGGTTTGTACGTCCGCCAACTGGAAAACGAATCGCCCGTATGTGTGCCAATACGTGTAGCTTCAAGCTAGATTAAACGAGTAGTTTAATAACCAGTCGTCGTTTATCGACATGAAATGAATCGACACTCCTCGCAAGAAAGAGAACATTGAACGAGTGCCATTTCCTGCATAACACACACACACACACTATATATATATATATATATATATATATATATATATATATATATATATATATATATATATATATATATATATATATATATATATATATATATATCGCCACATGGTGAGTTGCAACAAGTTAGCCGCAGCAACCTCATGACTCGAATGGGATGTTACATCATCGACGATCGCTGAAAACGAGGCAGATTGTCACCGGCTGCACCTCGTCGTGACACTTGGGTTTACGACTCATCGCATCTGTGAGGCTTGGTAATAAATGTGGTCCGGCGGAATTATTGTCGTAAGAACTTGTTGCATAGTTTCTCTAAGGAACAGATAAGATCGACATATAGTTTCAGTCGCCAAGTATATTAAGACAAGGAAAAAAAAAAGACGGATACGCAATTCTGAACTAACAATTCAGGACGCTAATACCACTGGCAACCGCACCAACGCAGTTTCCCAATATAATATACGGAAATACGGGCCAATTAGCAGGAGCCCCAAATGGACTGCTAGCTGATATTAAGTTGTTCTTCGAGTGGTTTTCGCAGCCGGCTGACTGAGAGTCACAGCTTGGTGTAATAAAATCTCGTTAGTTGCGGGCGAATGAGCAGGGGCAGAAGTTGGACCACTAGCAAAAAAATAGGGCCTTGTATAGTTCAGTAATGGACGTCAGAAAACCGAATAGCGATCTAAAACGACCTTCTGGCTTTATGGCGAGCTGACGCCCGTGCACGGTAATTGCTGTTGAGTCGCTGTGCATTTGTAGAAGGTGCCACCGTATGTATGTGTGAATGGCAGTAAGAGAGAGAGAGTAAAATGAGTGAAAGGCAGGGAGGTTAACCAGAAAATGGAGCATCCGGTTTGCTACCCTGCACTAGGGGAAGGGGGAATGGGGAAGAAAGGTGGGAAAGGAAGCGAAGAGGGAAATAGACGCGCGCAAAAAAAAGGGAGGAGGTTGGGGTGCTATAGTCTATACAATAGGCCACTGCCACGCAAAAAGTTCAGTAAGGCCTTCACTGATTTTCTGTGAGCACACCAATCATGTCGCCTTTCAAGCACTGATTGTTCACACAAAGGTCTGTCGTCAAGGCGAGCTAACGCAGCAGCTAGTTGCCGTCTTTGCACGCTGTAACGAGGGCAGTGACAGAGAACGTGCTCTATAGTTTCATCGCTGCCGCAATGACCGCAAGCAAATAAGATCTATAGCATGTTAATCAGGCGATAGCCTCAGATAGCTGGGCAAGAACAAAAACAATTACGAAGTGATGCGTAAAGTGAACATTCGTCGTCACAGATTGCCCCCCCAAAACTTATGACGTCATTATGACGCCACATAAGTTGACGTCACGCGACTGCGTCATTACACGACACGTTCGCGCGGTCAAACATGGGCCACTCTCGGAGTATGTGCAGAAAGTACGTAAGATACAAAAAAGCAGTGATGTCTCCGATCCCCGAGGCAGTGTCAAACCGCGTAAGATGCAGAAAGGTTTCAGGGAAAAGGTGGGGGGGTGGATTACTCGATTGAAAAGCAAAGCAAGATAGCTATCGCCTTCAAGTCACCTTGGGCCTTAAGCAACCGTGTGAGTTTTTGAGCTTATGCAGAAGTGTCTTTGTGACTTCAAAAATACCATCTCACGATATTATGCAGTGGCATTGGTACAGGTGATCCCTTTTTTTCTTAACTCACATATTGAGTGGCGTTACTGTTGACTTCATTAAACGGACATGCAAACACGACGTGACCAAAATAAGAACGCATCAATTTGAGGACATTTGCTTAGAAAAAGTATTAGTAATCAATAAGGAAAGGTGTCAGTTCGGCTGTCGAAAGAATGCTCGCCACTCTATACGAAGGCTGAGTCCCGATTGAAGGTAATCGCAACTTTGGAGTGCGTGGGCCAGTTGCCCCGGCGTATTCCTTTTGTCTCGGGGCCCGTTACTCACTTCCGTCGTTCGTTTCTCGGAGAGAAAACAGCTCCGAGCTTCTGGCTTCGTATTTATAGGCCCGCGCATGACCCGACTTCTGCAGGCCCTTCAGATTGCGTGCATTACAAGCCGCACGCGCGCTGGAAATAGTCCGCTCTAAATCGATATCTCCGACTGGAAGCCGCAGTTTCACGCCGCACCATGCGTTATACTGAGGTCGAGTGTGGTTTCTCTGTAGAGCATCAAGTGAGCGTCTACAGTGCACTGTACTCGGGCTTGCTTGTATAAGTGTGTGTGTTGGGGCATGGGGGAATTCGGCGCGAGACTACCACGTGTGGCGCAAGCACGGCTCATGGAAACATTGATGGTTTTGTGAGTGAGTGAGTGAGTGAGTGAGTGAGTGAGTGAGTGAGTGAGTGAGTGAGTGAGTGTGTGTGTGTGTGTGTGTGTGCGTGTGCGTGCGTGTGTGTGTGTGTGTGTGTGTGTGTGTGTGTGTGCGTGTGCGTGTGTGTGCGTGAGAGAGAGAGAGAGAGTGTGAGTGTCTGTTCGACGATTATAGACGCACGCCACCTCCGGTTTCAAGATAGCCTCAATAACCACCGCGTGCCCAGACGCGGGTCCGGAAATTACACAGCCGGACAGAGGTTTTTTTTTTTTTTCTGAGCAAGATTGGGTTGGAGTCCCAAAAGAAGCATTAAACAAAGGAAGTGGGCTGAAATTTCGAAAATAGCGACATAAATATGACAAATCGATCTTCGTTGATTAATTTCGGCACGCTGGAAAAATCACGGGCACGCCATGAAGTACCCCGCAACACGAAACGATACGGTGAAGCTGAGAAAGGGTACGAAGTTGAGCTATAGTTGGCAGGGGTTCATCGTTGAAAAAGAAAGCTAGGCGTGCGAGCACGGGGAGTCCTATCGTGGTCTCCGAGATTACCTCTACGGCAGCGCTCTGTGCTACGGCGCACTACCGGAGCTAATTTCGGAGGCCACGGTCCGAAGCAAGAGAAGTGCACCCACAAAGCACGAAGGGCGTTTGTGTCACTTTAACCTATACAAGCGGGAGAGCCCCAAGTTATAGTGTATTCATCTTTAGCAAAAGCCATTAAAAGCGACGCCACAGGAAACGCCGAGTATGTATCAAGCAAACCCCCCTTTCATTTAAGAATCTACCGTGCATGTTTCTGAACAGTCTTAGTGGTAGATAGCGTATGTTAGAGTAACTGTTATACAGCCAGCTAAGTTTTCTCGGTTGCCTTATCTGCACGCGGAAGTGCAAGCTGCGACGCCCTCTCGACTCAGTATTTTACGGCGCTTTGAATTCCGATCACGCACGTTTTGTGTGATATGCCTGTACCCATTGACGATGCCGCTGAGGACACAGTATACGAGCGAGGTATCTGCGCGAACGTAAACGCACCGCATTTGGCCTACTTGTTAGAGAAGTTTCAAGAGCGAGCTTCTGCAGACTGCGTAACAACTTAACAACTCGTTGTGTTTTTTTTTTTTTTTCTGGAGGCGGTTCGCGATGCTTTGGCACGTCATGTCGCAAGGAAACAGCCGACGCGAGAGAGAGAGAGAGAGAGAGAGAGAGTACAGATCCCACGCGATACAAGCTCGCGACGCACGCTTGGAACACTCGACTAACTCGTCAAGGATGCTGTCATATAGCCTTTGCAACGGCCTCAACTCTCAAGCCGCGCGTCACAATTCCCACTCGCGTGCACGTATCACCAGTGCCTCGTGGGGGCCCTGCGCGAGGTGGTTTCGACAGAGTTTGGGAAACGCGAGTCGATTTTCGGCCCGCACGATGCCTGGAAGCATTCTCGACGTTTGCAGTACACGTAAAAACACGTGCGTGCTTTAGGAACGTGCCAATCGAAAGTACGCCGGGAGCTCAGGGAAACACAGAAATCGATTGCAGCGCAAACAATGAATCCATGGGAAGATCTCGTGGTTAAGTAAAAAAAAAACACAAACAAGAACTAGGCGAAAAAAGTAACGGAACAAACTACGCCACTCCTTTCTCTGCATGGCCAATCCCAAACGCTCTCTCACCACCTTCCCATTTCGCAAGGTAAGCGGGAGTCATAATTTATGGCTTCCGTCCCGTAATCCCGTTCGAAATATAAGAATGAACTAGAGAGAAGCGACGCAGAAAGAGAGCGGCGGTGAAAGTGCTCCCGGTCTTCCATCGTCTCCGTCAACACCAACCACGGATGCCTTTGCGAGCGTTTTGTGCTTGTGTCAGAGAAGCGGCATACACATTGTGGGTAATCCTATGTACACGCTTCGTTCAACGCCCAACATTTTTCTTTTCCTCTCGTGTAGGTGAAACGAAAACGCAAGGCCGACAAAAAATATTGCTATCCTCGTTCTTTCAGCGTGTCGTGCTAAGCATCGTAAACAAAAAGGCCATGTCTCAAGGTGGCCGTCTAAATAGAAGAGTGATTTTTGAGAGACGCGAAGAAAAAAAAAAACGAGCAAAATGCAACGTGAGACGCGAATACCATCGTCGGGGAGACGGTCTCTCGATAGGAGTAGGCTTGCGCAGCATTTCCTATTACCGTGCTTGCCTTTATAAGACCTGCTTCTCCATGAACTCTCGACATTGTGGAGGTACAAGCGCTAAATCTGTGTAGGGTTGGCGACGGCGCATTATATTAGCATTCACAGTTCATGGCAATCACTACTTTTTTCAGTATTTCTTTGGATGAAGCATGAAAGCCTTACATTGCTCCTTCACTGTATGCACGTGCGAAGATTCGGCTACAACACCACACAAAGAAAACGGGTTCAACTAGGGGCAGACGAGATCTCCTGCGCAGGGTCTTCGTCACTTTCTCTGCCACTGAGATGCACGTTGCGATGCGTACACATAAGGAAGGAAGGAAGGAAGGAAGGAAGGAAGGAAGGAAGGAAGGAAGGAAGGAAGGAAGGAAGGAAGGAAGGAAGGAAGGAAGGAAGGAAGGAAGGAAGGAAGGAAATGCTTGGAAACTGTGGCACACACTCACGCTGGGGGATAGGCCAAGAATCGGGTATTTCTGACAAAATACTGTTAACTTGTTAACTCGCGCTTTTTAAACAATTGAGAAAGGGCAAAAATTAAATGAGAAATGTACAATTATAAATAACGGACGTACACATAATCTCATGGCCTAATTTTTTTCTTTCTTCTTTTCGCTTAAGGGGGGGGGGGGGGGGCTACTGGATGGTAGACTTTACGTGAGCAAATACGGTACGTTTCTTCCGCTACGGATCCACATATCTGTAATCTCTCTCTCTCTCTCTCTCTCTCTCTCTCTCTCTCTCTCTCTCTCTCTCTTGTATACTCGACGGCCCAAGCCCACCTTGCGCGGAGCCAAGACGCCAGCAGCCCACCAGCGCATCGAGTGAACATCTGTTGTGCGGCGTGTGACATAAACCAGGATTTGTCGGTGGGCCGGCCGAAACCTCGGCGATGTAATTACGTCTCAAAACTTTCGTTGCGACACGGCTGCCACGCCGTACACCCCACGCTGCTCTCTCTTTCCCCCCTCTCTCTCTCGACTATGCCAAGCGGTGGTGCTTATTTGCATGCACGTGGAAAACGCGAGGCTGAGGATGCGAAAGCGAAAGAAATTTCGCAATTCTTTTCTTTCTTCTTCCTTAATTTTTCTCTCGCCAACTGAGCGGAAACAGAAAAAGCACTCGAAAAAAATGCTTTATACCATCTCGTAACTTATAACTCATTAGTCATACAATTCTTAAGTGATCACTCTTCCTTATAATGATTCATTCCTTGGCCGATCCCCCCCCCCCCAAGTGCGTGTGCGCCATACATTTAGTTGAAGTTTATTTTAGGCAAAAGAAAAAAGCGGTACAATGAAAGAAGGAGATGTAGAAATTGCCTTTTTGCCTAGGGGACCGGCGATAAGGCATAAAAGCCTGACAAAGCGCCTACCCTTTGTAAACCCAAAACCCACCCAAAATAACACAACGCGCAGTGTAAATTAAACATAAATGTGTTGCTACATGCAAATCACATCAGTGCGAAGATAAACAAAATGTATGAGAGAAATTCGCTCAGGTAATGACATCCACAAAGCATCTATGGGAACAACTAATGAAAAACAGTTTATAGAATATACT